>NC_060175.1:39466656-39506656 GCF_021184085.1 Oncorhynchus gorbuscha | reverse complement strand
GAGATGGAAAAGGGGAATTAGGGAGGAAAGGCGGAGAATAAATGTTTTCTAGTTCTTGTGGGAAAATGTCCCCAGGATACCGGGGTGACGGGTAAGTGAAGAGAAACGCTAAACCCATCCCAGCATCTCACACACACACACACACACACACACACACACACACACACACACACACACACACACACACACACACACACACACACACACACACAGAGACACACACAGAGACAGACACACACACACACAGAGACACACACAGACACAGACACACACACACACACACACACACACACACACACACACACACACACACACACACACACACACACACACACACACACACACACACACACACACACACACAGAGACACACACAGAGACAGACACACACACACACAGAGACACACACAGACACAGACACACACACACACACACACACACACACACACACACACACACACACACACACACACACACACACACACACACACACACACAGAGACACACACAGAGACAGACACACACACACACAGAGACACACACAGACACAGACACACACACACACACACACACACACACACACACACACACACACACACACACACACACACACACACACACACACACACACACACACACACACACAGACACACAGAGACAGACACACACACACACAGAGACACACAGACACACACACACACACACACACACACACACACACACACACACACACACACACACACACACACACACACAGAGACACACACAGAGACAGACACACACACACACAGAGACACACACAGACACAGACACACACACACACACACACACACACACACACACACACACACACACACACACACACACACACACACACACACACACACACACACACACACACACACACACACACACACACACAGAGACACACACAGAGACAGACACACACACACAGAGACACACACACACAGACACACACACACACACACACACACACACACACACACACACACACACACACACACACACACACACACACAGACACACACCACCAGTCTCTCATCATCATAGGTCTGTCTGTCTGGTGTGTGAACAACATACACGCACACACACTCAATTCTACGCTGTTGTAACTACCATTCCTTCATCATGGGCCTGTCTGGCGTGTGAACAACATACACGCACACACACTCAATTCTACGCTGTTGTAACTACCATTCCCTCATCATGGGCCTGTCTGGCGTGTGAACAACATACACGCACACACACTCAATTCTACGCTGTTGTAACTACCATTCCCTCATCATGGGCCTGTCTGGTGTGTGAACAACATACACACACACACACTCAATTCTACGCTGTTGTAACTACCATTCCCTCATCATGGGCCTGTCTGGCGTGTGAGCAACAGCAAATGGCATCAGAGATGGTTAAATCACCCGTTCTCTTTTTGTCCCGTCAAACGGTCACGTGGTCGGTGGTTAGCATTTCAATAAGCATCTTCAAGGACTTCCTTCTAGCCGTGCCATATTCAGCTAAATGTATCTCTCTCCACACAATTCCTTTCCACAATATGTCTCGCTCGGCTTCCTCATTATATCATTTGTCCTTTTCTATTCCCCTGTGTTTGATTCTGACAAATACATGGATTATCAGAATAGGAGATTTTTAAATATATGGCTAATGTGAGCTTTCATGGCTGTGCTTTAATCTGCCCAGTATTTAAAACCAATCTGAAGGACGGGAAGAAAACGCAGAGGTCAGGCTTTCTGAGCCCGCTGAGAGAGATGGAGAGAAAGAGAGGAGGAGGAGAGAGAGAAAGGCAATCATTTCTCTTCTATTTAAATTCTAACCAGGATTAACAATAGAATCTGCAGGAATCCATCCTCATCTGGCCTTGCTGCTGAGGAGAAATCTTTCAAAGAAAACAAAAATGATTGCTCTCATCATTGCAGGGAGTGGAGGGTTTGGGGGGTGTGTATTCATGAGTGTGTGCTTTTCCTCTCATCAGTACTGGGAACAAAATAGTATATGGTGTGTATAAGCCCTGGCCATCTGATTAGTCCTGACAGAGATAGTGTACGTTTAGAGGGACATTGCCCCAATGTGTCCTTAACTACTTTTGCACAGTCAGCACATTAGCCCTGCAGTGAGATAGGTAGCCTGTGTGTGTTTAATATTACATTTAATGGTCCTTTAGCTGATGTTTTCTTCTAAAGTGAATTACAGTTAAGATTTATATTCAGTGAATGTTGGCCACGCAGGGCTCAAACCCACAACCCTAGTGTTGGAAGCACCACGCACAGCCAAATGAGCCGCTTGAGAGTACAGTATGTTTTTGCCATTATATATAAGCAGTGTATATAAATATATCCATTATATATAAACAGTGCATATATATATAAATATATATATATATATATATACACTGCTCAAAAAAATAAAGGGAACACTTAAACAACACAATGTAACTCCAAGTCAATCACACTTCTGTGAAATCAAACTGTCCACTTAGGTAGCAACACTGATTGACAATACATTTCACAATACATTTCACATGCTGTTGTGCAAATGGAATAGACAACAGGTGGAAATGATAGGCAATTAGCAAGACACACCCAATAAAGGAGTGGTTCTGCATGTGGTGACCACAGACCACTACTCAGTTCCTATGCCGCCTGGCTGATATTTTGGTCACTTTTGAATGCTGGCGGTGCTTTCACTCTAGTGGTAGCATGAGACGGACTCTACAACTCACACAAGTGGCTCAGGTAGTGCAGCTCATCCAGGATGGGACATCAATGCGAGCTGTGGCAAGAAGGTTTGCTGTGTCTGTCAGCGTAGTGTTCAGAGCATGGAGGCGCTACCAGGAGACAGGCCAGTACATCAGGAGACGTGGAGGAGGCCGTAGGAGGGCAACAACCCAGCAGCAGGAACGCTACCTCCGCCTTTGTGCAAGGAGGAGCAGGAGGAGCACTGCCAGAAACAGACTCCATGAGGGTGGTATGAGGGCCCGACGTCCACAGATGGGGGTTGTGCTTACAGCCCAACACCGTGCAGGATATTTGGCATTTTCCAAAGAACACCAAGATTGGTAAATTCACCACTGGCACCCTGTGCTCTTCACAGATGAAAGAAGGTTCACACTGAGCACATGTGACAGATGTGACAGAGTCTGGAGACGCCGTGGAGAACGTTCTGCTGCCTGCAACATCCTCCAGCATGACCGGTTTGGCGGTGGGTCAGTCATGGTGTGGGGTGGCATTTTTTGAGGGGGCCGCACAGCCCTCCATGTGCTCGCCAGAGGTAGCCTGACTGCCATTAAGTACAGAGATGAGATTCTCAGATCCCTTGTGAGACCATATGCTGGTGCGGTTGGCCTTGGGTTCCTCCTAATGCAAGACAATGCATCCAGTCAATGACCTCATGTGGCTGGAGTGTGTCAGCAGTTCCTGCAAGAGGAAGGCATTGATGCTATGGACTGGCCCGCCCGTTCCCCAGACCTGAATCCAATTGAGCACATCTGGGACTTCATGTCTCGCTCCATCCACCAACGCCACGTTGCACCACAGACTGTCCAGGAGTTGGCGGATGCTTTAGTCCAGGTCTGGGAGGAGATCCCTCAGGAGACCATCCGCCACCTCACCAGGAGCATGCCCAAGCGTCGTAGGGAGGTCATACAGGCACGTGGAGGCCACACACACTACTGAGCCTCATTTTCACCTGTTTTAAGGACATTACATCAAAGTTGGATCAGCCTGTAGTGTGGTTTTCCACTTTAATTTGGAGTGTGACTCCAAATCCAGACCTCCATTTGTTGATAAATTTGATTTCCATTGATAATTTTTGTGTGATTTTGTTGTCAGCACATTCAACTATGTAAAGAAAAAAGAAGAATATTTCATTTAATTCAGATCTAGGATGTGTTATTTTAGTGTTCCCTTTATTTTTTTGAGACCATATGCTGGTGTGGTTGGCCCTGGGTTCCTCCTAATGCAAGACAATGCTAAAAATATACATATATACACAATTTATATATAATGGATATTTATATATACACTGTTTATATATAATGGATATTTATATATACACTCTTTATATATAATGGATATTTATATATACACTGTTTATATATAATATATATGTATATACACTGTTTATATATAATGAATATTTATATACACTGTTTATATACAATATAAATTTATATATATACATACATATATACATTTCCATTGTATATAAACAGTGTAAATAAATATCCATTATATATAAACAGTGTATATATAAATATCCATTATATATCAATTGTGTATATATATATATACATATTCAATTATATATAAACAGTGTATATATATATATATATTATATATATATAAACAGTGTATATATAAATATCCATGATATATAAACAGTGTATATATATATATATATATATATATATATATATATATACATTCCTTCCTTTTTCCACATTTTGATTTGTTACAGCCTTTTTATAAAATTGATTAAATTAAACATTTTCTCATCAATCCACACAATAGCCCATAATGACAAAGTGAAAAAAGGTTGTAATGTTTTTGCAAATTTATTACAAATAAAAAACTGAAATACCTTATTTACATAAGTATTCAAACCTTTTGCTATGAGACTCGAAATTGAGCTCAGGTACATCCTGTTTCCATTGATCATCCTTGATCAAGGCACACAGCTGTCTATATAGGGTCCCACAGGTGACAGTGCACATCAGAGCAAAAACCAAGCCATGAGGTCGAAGGAATTTCCCATAGAGCACCGAGACAGGATTGTGTCAAAGCACAGATCTGGGGAAGGGTAGCAAAAAAATGTGAGTATTATTTTTACCTGCATTGTTCCTGTGATTTCTTAGCCTGTTTGATATTGGTTTGTTTTTCTTGTTCCAGTTATGGGAATATTTTTTATTTATTTACTTAAATTAGAATGCCAATTATTCTAAGACAGAAATTGTTGTTCGTTATTGTAACCTTATTTCTGTGTTTCTTTTTCATCTGCTGTGCTTTTTGAAATTATTAAGATAATGATTTTTTTTTACAAATATTAATGTTTTTAGTTATTTCGGGGTTTGATATTAATTATTGTATTTTGATGAACAAAAAAAATAGAATTTTACATTATTCCAAAATAATAGTTAACTCACTGTAGTCATATTTAACATGGTTTGAATAAATGATACTATCCTAAGATCTGCAATACTTTTTACATAAGGAAACATTTATTAATATGTGTGTGTGTGTGTGTGCGTGTGCATGTCTACTCAACAATACATATACTCTCAATAAATTACAAGGTTGATTTGGTGAAGAATCTTGGACAATAGAGAAAAAGTGAAGGTGTGTGTGTGTGTTTCAACTTTCATATGAGAGTAGTTTGCCTTGAAATCACTGAGAATCCATAGGAGGAGAGTTGAATAGGTTCCGAGCAGAGACCCTAGTCAAAGGCAGTCATTGATCCATTCAAAACCAACAAACACACACCTACAACACAGTTCAGAAAACAGAGAGAAAATAAAATGTTTTTCATTTCATGACGTATATTGATTCTACACACACAACGGAGAGATCGTCTTCATAATAGAGATATAGATTTCTATTAAACACTGACAGAGGTGAAGGATGCAATACAGTGTATCAGAGAGATCTGGACAGACAACATTTTAGATTTTTTTATTAGCAAATGAAATGATCGAAAACTGTAATTCCGTGAAGAGAACTTTATTTTCTGCAAGATGATTTAGCATTTCTTTTTTCGTGAAAATGGAAAAAATGTTGTGTGTGGCCGTGCGTCGTTGACACATCTCTGTGGATGACGGTGTGGGTGAGTGTGTGTGTGCCACAGAAAACCTGGGGTTTATACCCTCACCTTCACCACAGTATTCACCTCATCATCCCTCAGCTTCTTTCCCTCTCCCTCTATGCTATTCCTCCAGACTGGACCAGTCAGCTCAGCTCCAGGCCTAGTCAAGGTTCTTCCACTGGAGGGTAAAACCAAACAAAGAGGCCTGTTGTAATGTAGTCTCCCCTGTGGAAACCACCGCCCCGCCGGAACACTGCAGCGCCACGCAACGATTGATAATGTCAGCTGGCGAGATACCGCGTGTCAGTCTACAGAACGACAGATCAAAAAAGAGTGAGGGAGGGGGAAAGACAGCATGTCATTTGTTTGCTTTGATACAAGATCAGATTGAGGAAGGGAAGGCAGTGTGTCTCTCTGTGTGTGTGTGTGTGTGTGTGTGTGTGTGTGTGTGTGTGTGTGTGTGTGTGTGTGTGTGTGTGTGTGTGTGTGTGTGTGTGTGTGTGTGTGTGTGTGTGTGTGTGTGTGTGTGTGTGTGTGTGTGTGTGTGTGTGTGTGTGTGTGTGTGTGTGTGTGTACACAATGAGTTGAACACCCCCCCAAAGAGAGAGAGGTGTGTGACGTCAGAAGGTGGAGTGAGTTTGTAATATGATGACGTTAAATGCCAGATTAGTACTGATGTTCAAACTAATATCAATCAAATTTTATTTATATAGCCCTTCGTACATCAGCTGATATCTCAAAGTGCTGTACAGAAACCCAGCCTAAAACCCCAAACAGCAAGCAATGCAGGTGTAGAAGCACGGTGGCTAGGAAAAACTCCCTAGAAAGGCCAAAACCTAGGAAGAAACCTAGAGAGGAACCAGGCTATGTGGGGTGGCCAGTCCTCTTCTGGCTGTGCCGGGTGGAGATTATAACAGAACATGGCCAAGATGTTCAAATGTTCATGAATGACCAGCATGGTCGAATAATAACAAGGCAGAACAGTTGAAATTGGAGCAGCAGCACAGTCAGGTGGACTGGGGACAGCAAGGAGTCATCATGTCAGGTCGTCCTGGGGAACGGTCCTTGGGCTCAGGTCCTCCGAGAGAGAGAAAGAAAGAGAGAATTAGAGAGAGCATATGTGGGGTGGCCAGTCCTCTTCTGGCTGTGCCGGGTGGAGATTATAACAGAACATGGCCAAGATGTTCAAATGTTCATAAATGACCAGCATGGTCAAATAATAGTAAGGCAGAACAGTTGAAACTGGAGCAGCAGCATGGCCAGGTGGACTGGGGACAGCAAGGAGTCATCATGTCAGGTAGTCCTGGGGCATGGTCCTAGGACTCAGGTCAGTTGAAACTGGAGCAGCAGCATGGCCAGGTGGACTGGGGACAGGGAGGAGCCATCATGTCAGGTAGTCCTGGGGCATGGTCCTAGGGCTCAGGTCCTCCGAGAGAGAGAAAGAAAGAAGGAGAGAATTAGAGAACGCACACTTAGATTCACACAGGACACCGAATAGGACAGGAGAAGTACTCCAGATATAACAAACTGACCCTAGCCCCCCGACACAAATTACTGCAGCATAAATACTGGAGGCTGAGACAGGAGGGTTCAGGAGACACTGTGGCCCCATTCGAGGACACCCCCGGACAGGGCCAAACAGGAAGGATATAACCCCACCCACTTTGCCAAAGCACAGCCCGCACACCACTAGAGGGATATCTTCAACCACCAACTTACCATCCTGAGATAAGGCTGAGTATAGCCCACAAAGATCTCCGCCACGGCACAACCCAAGGAGGGGGGGGGGCCAACCCAGACAGGATGACCACAACAGTAAATCAACCCACTCAGGTGACGCACCCCCTGCAGGGACGGCATGAGAGAGCCCCAGTAAGCCAGTGACTCAGCCCCTGTAATAGGGTTAGAGGCAGAGAATCCCAGTGGAAAGAGGGGAACTGGCCAGGCAGAGACAGCAAGGGCGGTTCGTTGCTCCAGAGCCTTTCCGTTCACCTTCCCACTCCTGGGCCAGACTACACTTAATCATATGACCCACTGAAGAGATGAGTCTTCAGTAAAGACTTAAAGGTTGAGACCGAGTTTGCGTCTCTGACATGGGTAGGCAGACCGTTCCATAAAAATGGAGCTCTATAGGAGAAAGCCCTGCCTCCAGCTGTTTGCTTAGAAATTCTAAGGACAATTAGGAGGCCAGCGTCTTGTGACCGTAGCGTACGTGTAGGTATGTACGGCAGGACCAAATCAGAGAGATAGGTAAGAGCAAGCCCATGTAATGCTTTGTAGTTTAGCAGTAAAACCTTGAAATCAGCCCTTGCTTTGACAGGAAGCCAGTGTAGAGAGGCTAGTACTGGAGTAATATGATCAAATTTTTTGGTTCTAGTCAGGATTCTAGCAGCCGTATTTAGCACTAACTGAAGTTTATTTAGTGCTTTATCCGGGTAGCCGGAAAGTAGAGCATTGCAGTAGTCTAACCTAGAAGTGACAAAAGCATGGATTAATTTTTCTGCGTCATTTTTGGACAGAAAGTTTATGATTTTTGCAATATTACGTAGATGGAAAAAAGCTGTCCTCGAAATGGTCTTGATATGTTCTTCAAAAGAGAGATCAGGGTCCAGAGTAACGCCGAGGTCCTTCACAGTTTTATTTGAGACGACTGTACAACCATTAAGATTAATTGTCAGATTCAACAGAAGATCTCTTTGTTTCTTGGGACCTAGAACAAGCATCTCTGTTTTGTCCGAGTTTAATAGTAGAAAGTTTGCAGCCATCCACTTCCTTATGTCTGAAACACATGCTTCTAGAGAGGGCAATTTTGGGGCTTCACCATGTTTCATTGAAATGTACAGCTGTGTGTCATCCGCATAGCAGTGAAAGTTAACATTATGTTTTCGAATAACATCCCCAAGAGGTAAAATGTATAGTGAAAACAATAGTGGTCCTAAAACAGAACCTTAAGGAACAGCGAAATTTACAGTTGATTTGTCAGAGGACAAACCATTCACAGAGACAAACTGATATCTTTCCGACAGATAAGATCTAAACCAGGCCAGAACATGTCCGTGTAGACCAATTTGGGTTTCCAATCTCTCCAAAAGAATGTGGTGATCGATGGTATGAAAAGCAGCACTAAGGTCTAGGAGCACGAGGACAGATGCAGAGCCTTGGTCCGATGCCATTAAAATGTAATTTACCACCTTCACAAGTGCCGTCTCAGTGCTATGATGGGGTCTAAAACCAGACTGAAGCATTTCGTATACATTGTTTGTTTTCAGGAAGGCCGTGAGTTGCTGCGAAACAGCCTTTTCTAAAAATTTTGAGAGGAATGGAAGATTCGATATAGGCCGATAGTTTTTTATATTTTCTGGGTCAAGGTTTGGCTTTTTCAAGAGAGGCTTTATTACTGCCACTTTTAGTGAGTTTGGTACACATCCAGTGGATAGAGAGCCGTTTATTATGTTCAACATAGGAGGGCCAAGCACAGGAAGCAGCTCTTTCAGTAGTTTAGTTGGAATAGGGTCCAGTATGCAGCTTGAAGGTTTAGAGGCCATGATTATTGTCATCATTGTGTCAAGAGATATAGTACTAAAACACTTGAGTGTCTCTCTTGATCCTAGGTCCTGGCAGAGTTGTGCAGACTCAGGACAACTGAGGTTTGGAGGAATACGCAGGTTTAAAGAGGAGTCTGTAATTTGCTTTCTAATAATCATAATATTTTCCTCAAAGAAGTTCATGAATTTATCACTGCTAAAGTGAAAGTCATCCTCTCTTGGGGAATGCTGCTTTTTAGTTAGCTTTGCGACAGTATCAAATAGGAATTTCGGATCGTTCTTATTTTCCTCAATTAAGTTAGAAAAATAGGATGATCGAGCAGCAGTAAGGGCTCTTCGGTACTGCACGGTACCGTCTTTCCAAGCTAGTCGGAAGACTTCCAGTTTGGTGTGGCGCCATTTCCGTTCCAATTTTCTGGAAGCCTGCTTCAGAGCTCGGGTATTTTCTGTGTACCAGGGAGCTAGTTTCTTATGAGAAATGTTTTTAGTTTTTAGGGGTACAACTGCATCTAGGGTGTTGCGCAAGGTTAAATTGAGATCCTCCGTTAGGTGGTTAACTGATTTTTGTCCTCTGGCGTCCTTGGGTAGGCAGAGGGAGTCTGGAAGGGCATCAAGGAATCTTTGTGTTGTCTGTGAATTTATAGCATGACTTTTGATGGTCCTTGGTTGGGGTCTGAGCAGATTATTTGTTGCAATTGCAAACGTAATAAATTGGTGGTCCGATAGTCCAGGATTATGAGGAAAAACATTAAGATCGACAACATTTATTCCATAGGACAAAACTAGGTCCAGCGTATGACTGTGACAGTGAGTGTATGAGTGATCCTGAGAGATCTTTCTCAGGAGGAAAATCATGAACACAACTCGCAAATGCCACAGCCTCTGTGTGTGTGTGCGCGTACATGTGTGCAAGTGTTTGTGTGTCTGCATGTGTTTGAGCATCTGTGTGTCGCTGACGCATGTCTGTGGATTACATCTGCGACCCTGTGCATGTGACCAATAAACTAATCGAATCTAAAAATATGTACACATTGTTTCATTCACTTCTCTTTGACCTGCACTGTTGGAGCTCGGTGTTTAAGAATTTTACTGTACATCTGTGACCCTGTGCATGTGACTAATGCAATAATCTATCTAGCTAACCCTTCCCCTAACCCTTTAACCTAACTCCTAACCCTAAAATGAACCCTAGATTAACCTAGCCACCTAGCTAACGTTGGCCACAACAAATTGTAATAAGTAACATATCATATGAATTGTAATTCGTAACATATCATACAAAATGGATGATGGACATCCACATATTAATACTTACCATACCAAACGTAACATTATACTAATTTGAGGTTCCCGGATTTTCTTTTACTATGTTACGTCTAACCCTGAGTCCAGGTTTCTGTACGCTGTAATGGGGAGCAGCTGTACCAGTAAACATGTTTATGAGTGGTTAATGAAAACAGGCTGGGATTCTCCTTGTGATCCATCCACCAATCACACTAGCTAATCTAAGTTATAGTGGAGGCCCAGCCACTGTCTGCACTACACACAGTATGATGATATTGTTCTATTACAACCAGCCATGTTTGATATCACTAGTTCAACTCAAAGTCTGCTGTTGTTGATGACACTGTAAAAACCACAGGGACTGTGTCTGTGTTTGCACATGTTTGTGTATTTGTGTTTATGTGAATGGCGTGTTCTCTGTCTTTCACTCCCTTTCCCTCGCTCTGTGTATGTATGTGTGTGTGTGTGTGTGTGTGTGTGTGTGTGTGTGTGTGTGTGTGTGTGTGTGTGTGTGTGTGTGTGTGTGTGTGTGTGTGTGTGTGTGTGTGTGTGTGTGTGTGTGTGTGTGTGTGTGTGTGTGTGTGTGTGTGTGTGTGTGTGTGTGTGTGTGTGGGTGTCTCCCTGCTGTGTGTATGTGTTCCAGTCTGGGTTTGATTCTCAGGGAAGCTTGGGGATTGTTTGTAAACATCAGCAGCAGTAACTTATATTTGATTGTTTTATTTTACTACATCACTCCCAGATGGCTGTATAAAGATGCCATTTCTTTCATGCAGTTATCACACTCACAAATATCCTGCTCTCTCTGACACACACACACACAAATACACATAAACAACCTCTTTCTCTCATACACACAAACTCCAACAACCTCTCACACACACACACACACACACACACACACACACACACACACACACACACACACACACACACACACACACACACACACACACACACACACACACACACACACACACACACACACACACACACACACACACACACACACACACACACACACACACACACACACACACACACACACACACACACACACACACACACACACACACACACACACACACACGTAAGATTACACACATACCGACACACGCGGACAGATTTAAGTAGCTAATCCACTCACCTTCTCCTTAACTCTCTCTCCCCTTCCTTTCCAAAGGCAGTGTGAGGGTGTCAAGGAGGGATCATGGTGTTTTCAGCTCTGACAGTCTGGGTGAATGCTCTCATAATTCTCTTTAATTATGAGGGAAAATGTTGTACTACAGCCAACGCATGTAGCCAATTATGCTTTAATTGAATTACCTGTCTACTTTGATAATTAACACCCTTATTAACACAGAGAAGGATACTAAATGGGAATAGGAAAGGGAAAGTGCCCAACAGTGTTTTTCATCATTTCATTCATAAAAGGAGAGATGTGTTTTAAATCAGGTCCCTTTAATGCCATAGCACTCTGACAGGGAGGCTACAAGAGTGTACTGAAACACACACACACACACACACACAAATTCATCCTTATCCTCATCCTGACCTCAATCCCCCACTTCTACACATGATCTCTTCCTCAGTTCTAATGGGCTGGGTGCTACAGGTGGTGCCAGATGTGTGTGAGGAACAGAGTCATATGATAGAAGGGCTGAGATACCCCCATACATACAGTGCATTGAGTTGGACATATGAGCTATATAAATGCAATTTATTCAGTGATGATATTGTTCTATGGCAACCAACCATGTCTGACAGATATCACTAGTTCTGCTCAACAACAGTCTGCTATTGTTGTTGACCTTGTAAAAACCTGGACAATTCTGTATCTGCCCAATCTGTTTACTCCTATGACTGTGTCCAAGTACTTGATGTACCCCAGAACCAAACAGCCAGTCAACTAACATAACAAACAAACACAAACAGTCTGCATCAGGGACACATGACTCCGTCGACATTTCTCTGCTCTGCCTGAGAAAGAAAGAGAGAGGGGGAGGGAAGGGGAGAGAGAGAGTGAGAGATAAGTGAGTGAGAGATTCAAAACAGTAAACAGATATACAGTAAACAAGTAAATTAATCACACCGGTAAATCACACTGGTGTTCCCTCAGCTCTCAAACGCATGCACACACACACACATCGCCTGAGATGAGTCGTGAAGGTAATTTTAGACCTGTGTGTCAGTGTTTGTCACATCTGTGCCCTGGTAGTGTAAACAAACAAACAAACACACAACCAAACAAACAAACACACAACCAAACAAACAAACACACAAACAGAAACACAGTGTGTAAGCCTTTGTCACGACTTCCGCCGAAGTTGGTGCCTCTCCTTGTTCGGGTGGCATTCGGCGGTCGTCGTCACCGGCTTTCTAGCTGCCACCGATCTACGTTTCTTTTTCCATTTGTTTTGTCTTGACTGTACACACCTGGTTCCCATTACATTATAATTATTTTCCCTATTTAACCCTCTGGTTCCCATGATGTTTTGTGCGTGATTGTTTCTTGTTTTGTGGTAGTCTTCTGTGTTATGGTATGTTTTCCCTGCGAGGAATTTATGGTTGTTTATTTTTCGAGTAAAGTACGTTATTTTACTCAGTTCGCCTGACTCCGTGACAGAATCACGCAACAAAAATATGGAGTCAGCAGGTGCACCCAGTCCTCCGGTACCAGTAGAGGAACGCACCCAGCAGCAAGATGCTCCAACATCTTGGCACAGCCATGGATCGCGTGCTGCTCATCATGGAACGATGGAAGAGAGGGGGTTTTCCCACAACCCCATCAACTTCACCCCAACCAACACCACAACCCACACCGCTGTCCACGCCTCCGTCACCTGGACCCAGTGGGATTCGGCTCTCGCTCCCGAGCATATATGATGGGACGGCTGCCGGGTGCCAGGGGTTCCTGCTCCAGTTGGAGCTCTACCTGGCGACCGTCCACCCGGCTCCCTCGGGATACGAGAGCGTGTCCGCCCTCATCTCCTGTCTGTCGGGGAAAGCGCATGAGTGGGCCAACGCTGAATGGCGGAGTATAGATGCACTATGGCCCACTATGAGGATTTCACCCGCAGCTTCCGGGCGGTCGTCGATCATCCATCTGAGGGGAGAGCGGAAGGGGAACGCTTGTTCCATCTCATACAGGGGATGAGGATTGCACAGGAATTCGCACTGGACTTCAGGACCCTGGCTGCAAGTGCGGGATGGAATGAGAGGGTCCTGATCGACCGTTACCGGTGTAGTCTATGTGTGGACGTTCGTCGGGAGCTGGCCTGCAGGGACACCACCCTTACCCTCGACCAGCTGGTGGATTTATCTATCCGGCTAGATAACCTGTTGGCCACCCACGGACGCCCGGATCAGGGTCCGTCCATTCCATCCCCCAGCACCTCCGATCCTACACATATGGAGCTCAGAGGTGCTGCTCTAAGGATGACCTGAAGGGGGGGACGTTTGCTGCACTACCTGTGGCCGCAGAGGACCCACTGCTGGTAGGTGCTGGAGAGGTTCCCAGGAAGTCGAGGCAGCAGGCAGGGCACTGGTGGATCATCACAGGTGAGTAGGCACCCAACGCACCCAGAGCTTCCTGTTGCGCACATATGTATATTTATAGAATTCCCTGAGTTTTACCCGCATTCCCAGCATAAGGCGCTAGTAGATTCAGACGCAGCTGTGAATTTTATTTGCTCTTAGATTATGGATCACTATTGTTCCTGTTGATGTGCCCTTCCCTGTACATTCCTTAGATAGTCATTCTTTAGAGTCGGGCCTGATTAGGGAGGTCACAGATCCACTATGTATGATAACGCAGGAGGGTCATGAGGAGAGAATTAGTCTCTTCCTGATCGATTCTCCTGCATTTCCTGTGGTGTTGGGACTGGTTGGCCTATCATGACCCCACTATTTCGTGGCAACAGAAGGCTCTCAAAGGATGGTCACGTCAGTGTTCAGGGAGGTGTATAGGTGTTTGCATAGGTGCAACTACGGTGGAGAGTCCAAACCAGGTCTCCACCATGCACATCCCCCCTGAATATGCCGATTTGGCTCTCGCCTAGAGTGAAAAGGAAGGCGACTCAACTACCACCCCATCGACGGGGGCATTGTGTGATAGATCTCCTGGTAGACGCAGCCCTTCCCTGGAGTCAAGTGTATCCTCTGTCACAGTAGGAGACGGCAGCTACGGAAACATATGTCGCCGAATCTCTGGGACACGGATACATTTGGCCTTCCACTTCACCTGCCTCCTCAAGTTTATTTTTTGTGAAGAAGAAGGATTTATGCCCGTGCATTGACTATAGAGGTTTAAATCAGATCACGGTGAAGTATATTAACCCACTGCCTCTCATAGCCAGTGTGACAGAGTCATTGCATGGGGCGCGCTTCTTCACCAAATTGGATCTCAGGAGTGCTTACAACATGGTGCGTATCCGGGAGGGGGATGAGTGGAAGACTGCATTTAGTACCACCTCTGGGCACTATGAGTACCTCATCATGCCGTACGGGTTGAGGAATTCTCCATCCGTCTTCCAATCCTTTGTAGACAAGATTTTCAGGGACCTGCACAGGCAGGGTGTAGTGGTGTATATAGATGACATTCTAATATACTCCGCTACATGCGCCGAGCATGTGTCTCTGGTGCTCAAGGTGCTTGGTCACCTGTTATAGCATGACCTGTACGTTAAGGCTGAGAAATGTCTGAACAGAACCCTAGTAAGGAGTCCGTCTCCTTACTAGGGTACCGCCTCTCCGAGTCAGGGGTGGAGATGGAGAATGACTGCATTTCAGCCGTGCGTAATTGGCCGACTCCAACCACGGTAAAGGAGGTGCAGCGGTTCTTAGGGTTTACCACCTACTACCGGAGGTTTATCCAGGGCTTTGGTCAGGTAGCGGCTCCCATTACCTCTTTTCTGAAGGGGGGACCGGTGCGACTGCAGTGTTCAGCTGGGGCGAACAGGGCTTTTGGTCACCTGAAGGCTCTGTTTACCTCGGCACCGGTGTTGGCTCATCCTGATCCCTCCTTAGCGTTCATAGTAGAGCTGGACGCGTCCGAGGCTGGGATAGGTGCTGTGCTGTCTCAGCACTCGGGTATGCCACCAAATCTCTACCCCTGTGCATTCTTCTCGAAGAAGCTCAGCCCGGTGGAGCGAAACTATGATGTGGGTGACCGGGAGCTGTTGGCTGTTGGCTGTTGTTGGGGCTCTGAAAAGGTGGAGGTATTGGCACCCTTTTCTCATTTGGACTGACCACCGCAATCTGGAGTACATCCGGGCAGCAAGGAGAATGAATCCTCGCCAGGCAAGGTGGGCCATGTTTTTTAAAATTATTATTATTATTTTTTTACCCCTTTTTCTCCCCAATTTCGTGGTATCCAATTGTTAGTAGCTACGATCTTGTCTCATCGCTACAACTCCCGTACGGGCTCGGGAGAGACGATGGTTGAAAGTCATGCGTCCTCCGATACACAACCCAACCGAGCCGCACTGCTTCTTAACACAGCGTGCATCCAACCCGGAAGCCAGCAGCACCAATGTGTCGGAGGAAACACCGTGCACCTAGCAAACTTGATTAGCGTGCACTGCGCCCGGCTCGCCACAGGAGTCGTTGGTGTGCGATGAGACAAGGATATCCCTACCGGCCAAACCCTCCCTAACCCGGACAACGCTAGAGCAATTGTGCGTCGCCCCACGGACTTCCCGGTCACGGCCGGTTACGACAGAGCCTGGGCGTGAACCCAGAGTCTCTGGTGGCACAGCTGGCGCTGCAGTACAGCGCCCTTAAGTGGGCCATGTTTTTCACCCGTTTTGTGTTCAGTGTCCTACAGACCAGGTTCCCAGAACGCTAAGGCAGACGCACTATCCCGAATGTATGACACAGAGGATCGGTCCACGGATCCCACTCTCATACTTCCAGCTTCTTGCCTGGTGGCACCGGTGGTATGGGAGGTTGATGCAGGCATTACGTACGGAGCCCACTCCCACCCAGTGTCCAGTTGGACGTAAGTACGTTCCGTCTGATGTTCGTGATTGATTGATCTGTTGGGCTCATACGTCACCCTCCTCTGGTCATCCTGGCATTGGTTGGACAGTGCGCTGTCTTAGTGGGAAGCGTGGAATTTATGGTTGCTTATTTTTTGACTACAGTACGTTGTTTTACTCAGTTCTGTGTCCTGCGCCTGATTCCGTCCTCACCTCTGCATACTGACACCTGACAGCCTTTCATGATTCTCAAACTCTCCTTTGTAGAACAGGAAACTTTTAAAAGAAGCTCTTGCCCCACTTCATAATAAATGCCCCAAAACATGTATGTTTACATAGCAATTACAGGTAGAGTGTATTTAAAAAGAAATGTGCTTGGTGTGGTTGCATATTGATTTAGGACACACCAGAACTTGTGTGTGTGTGTGTGTGTGTGGGGGGGGGGGGGGGGGGGGCAGTCTTTCGAATAAGGCTGCTGTACTGATCACTTCAGCTACCCCCGCCACCCTGGTCTTTAGCAGTATTGACCTAGCTAACGAAGGCGTTGTGATTTAGGGCAGTCGTGGCCCATTGTCGAGCGTGTGTCTGACGGACTGTCATCATTCCCTCAAAAAAGATGGAGAGAGAGTAGATAGACAGAAAGATCAGAGATCACAATCAGGGTTATAGCGAGACAGGAAATATTATAAGCTCTTCTCATGACTTATTGCTTCTCCTTTTTTCTTTATCTTTTCGCAGCAACAGGTATGATGTCATTTAATTTTATTTCTCCTGATTCAGTCTTCCTGACATGTTGTCTTGACCCAGATCATAATGTCAGTTAGCAAATTAAAGCACTAAACTAGGAAATAGTTCAGGAAGAGTCATGCAATGTTTGGCTTTCAAATATTTATTAGCTAATTCATATTATGTAACTATCAAAATATATTCATACTATAAAAAATGTACATTGAATGGATATCTGGAAGCAGGGCGTGCACAGAACTTTGGGAGGGCAGGTGCTGAAAATGAAAAAAGAACCAAAATGTCAACATATAGGCCTTATATTGTCTGCAACAGCACACTCACTCATCACACATTGTAAGCAAGCTAGTGCCAGTGACTCCTAGGCCTAGAGACGATGAGGGCTGATTGACAGAATGAGAGACAGCTGATCAAAGTGAATGACGATGTAAATGGTCTAGCAGGTTAGTTATCTATGCTGTTGAAACAACACATTTTTACTCAATTGTTTTGTTTGTTCTGCTGCTGACATCTGCCTCTTTCTAACAAGCAGTGAAGTTGCCCAAATCTTTGTCCCTGACAGTGAGAGACACACATGACAGATCCAACTCTAAAGTATCCTCCTACAGTATTCAAGTCTCCCCGGCACGCACAGCCAGTGGCCACTGCATGCAAGTCAGAGGAGTGCGCTCTTGGGACAGGAGGGCAGGGGAGAGGACATTTTCTGAGATTCAAAAGCTTATAAAATGTGCTAGTTTGATGTGCAATTCGTTACATGTAAAATTAAAATGGCTAATTAAAACACTCAAAATCAAATGTAAAAGTAATTCATAAAATTACAAAAAATCCAAAAGGGTAGGTGCTTAGGGCAGAAGGGTAGGTGCTTAGGGCAGAAGGGTAGGTGCTTAGGGCAGAAGGGTAGGTGCTCAGGGCAGAAGGGTAGGTGCTCAGGGCAGAAGGGTAGGTGCTCAGGGCAGAAGGGTAGGTGCTCAGGGCAGAAGGGTAGGTGCTCAGGGCAAAAGGGTAGGTGCTCAGGGCAAAAGGGTAGGTGCTTAGGGCAAAAGGGTAGGTGCTTAGGGCAAAAGGGTAGGTGCTTAGGGCAAAAGGGTAGGTGCTTAGGGCATAAGGGTAGGTGCTCAGGGCAAAAGGGTAGGTGCTCAGGGCAAAAGGGTAGGTGTTCAGGGCAAAAGGGTAGGTGCTCAGGGCAAAAGGATAGGTGCTCAGGGCAAAAGGGTAGGTGCTCAGGCACTGTTTGAGCCCTTTCTCTATACGTGATTACCTTAAAGCATAACTAGAAGCTTAAAAAATGCTTTTGCTGTTTTTTAGTTGGAGAGTGCGTTGCTGTTAATGGTTTCCAAGGTTTATAACTGTGTAGAGGAACATCTGTTGCTGCTTAGCTCCACAATGGACAAACTCAGCGGTGAGGCAAAGAGAGGTCAAAAGATCAGTGCCTTGCCCAGGCGCTCTCTCACACACACACACACACACACCTCACGCTGGCTGCCTTCATGTGCTGTGTTTTCTAAAAAAGGTGCTTACACATGGGCCACGGTAAGCGGCCAAGGTCTTATACATAGGGTTTTCACCAACAACGAATTCAGCAGGAGAAGTTCAGCCACCATTCATTTTCAGCAAGGGCACGCAGAGAAATGTGTAGGCGATTGTGGGAAGGTGAGTGGGGAGAACCCTGCTTGCGGTGCGGTAGAAAAGGTTCAGCTCTGCTCTACTTCATGCCAATTTAAAGCGACGTGTTGTCAAGAGGAGGCACTGCCTCCAGTGGCTTGTATTCATGGTCCCAAGGGAAATATTTGACCAATAAAAAAATAGATATTATAAAATAATTGATCTTCCATCTCTCTCTGTGTTTTCATTGTTTTTCGTAAATTCGCAAGTTGCTGAATCTCACTGGAGAAATCATCTGAGTGAGGGAAACAGCACCCCTCTGTCTCGAAATGTGTAGCCCATGTATCTGATGCCGGCTGGACCAAAAGAGTATGACATGTTTCTGCATTAGCATTTGATTGATTGATGCCAGAAAGAATCTGGCCTCCCTTGATATACAAATTATAAAATAATTAGCCAATCAGTGTTGATCTGACCTCAATTGTGGGTTGGCCTGGTGCAGCAACCCACACCCCCTGCAAAAGTGACGCCAATTTAGATTTGGCATCATGCCAATCCAACCACATCCTAAGCAAAATGTCATTGTCAGAAAAACGTGTCTGTTTCTGGTCTATTTGTGTTGATGTCCTGCAGTAGCTAGTATCTCTGTACATGCCAATGATTATGACAGAGATTCTGATCTACAGTGCCTTCGGAAAGTATTCCAATGTTGTTATGTTACAGCTTTATTCTAAAATAGATTAAATTGTTTTTTTCAATCTACACACAATGCCCAACAATGACAAAGCAAAAACAGGTTTCAGAAATGGTAAATATGACATTTACATAAGTATCCAGACCCTTTATTGAAGGACCTTAGGCAGTGATTACAGCCTCGAGTCCTCTCGGGTGTGACGCTACAAGCTTGGCACAACTGTATTTGGGGAGTTTCTCCCATTATTCTCTGAAGATCCTCTCAAGCTCTCTCAGGTTGGATGGGGAGCGTCGCTACACAGCTATTGTCATGTCTCTTCAGAGATGTTCGATCTAGTTCAAATCCGGGCTCTGGCTGGGCCACTCAAGAACATTCAGAGACTTGTCCCAAAGCCACACCTGCGTTGTCGTGGCTGTGTTTTTAGGATCGATGTCCAGTTGGAAGGTGAACCTTCGCACCAGTCTGCTGTCCTGAGCACTCTGGAGCAGGTTTTCATCAAGGATCTCGTTGTACTTTGCTCCGTTCATCGTTCCCTCGATCCTGATTAGTCTCCCAGTCCCTGCCACTGAAAAACATCCCCACAGCATGATGCTGTCACCACCATGCTTCCCAGTAGGGATGGTGCCAGGTTTCCTCCAGACGTGACTCTTGACATTCAGGCCAAATACTTCAATCTTGGTTTCATCAGACCAGATAATCTTGATTCTCATGATCTGAGGGTCCTTTAGGTGCCTTTTGGCAAACTCCAAGCGGGCTGTCATGTGCCTTTTAGTGAGGAGTGGCATCCGTCTGGCCACTCTACCATAAAGGCCTGATTGATGGAGTGCTGCAGAGATGGTTGTCCTTCTGGAAGGTTCTCCCATCTTCACTGAGGAACTCTGAAGCTCTGTCAGGGTAACCATCAGGTTCTTAGTCACCTCTATGACCAAGGCCCTTCTCTTCTGATTTCTCAGTATAGCAGCCAGCTCTAGGAAGAGTCTTGGTGGTTCCAAACTTCTTCCATTTAAGAATGATGGAGGCCACTGTGTTCTTGGGGAACTTCAATGCTGCGGACATACTTTAGTACCCTTCCCCAGATCTGTGCCTCGACACAATCCTGTTTCTGAACTCTATGGACAATTCTTTTGACCTCATGGATTGGTTTTTGCTCTGACATGCACTGTCAACAGTGGGACCATACATATATAGACAGCTGTGTGCCTTTCCAAATCATGTCCAATCAATTGAATTTACCACAGGTGGACCAATCAAGTTGTAGAAACATCTCAAAGATGATCAATGGGGCGGGGGACTGTTTTTGCTTTGTCATTATGGGGTATTGTGTGAAGATTAATGAGGATTTTTAGAATAAGGCTGTAACATAACAACATGTTGGAAAAGTCTAAGTGTCTGAATACTTTCCGAATGCACTGTAACCATAAATGCTTATATTGTGCAACTGGCCTGAGACGATTGAAGTTCAATATGTAGTCATATGTAGTAATATGGAGTCCATAGGGGAGTTGCAGCGATGGGACAAGACTGTAACTACCAATTGATATCATGAAAAAGAGATAAAAAGTACACTTTAAAAAAATCTAAAATCAATCACCATAATTTGCAAATAAATAAATTAAAAATCCTACAATGTGATTTTCTAGATTTTTTTCCTCATTTTGTCTGTCATAGCTGAAGTGTACCTATGATGAAAATTACAGGCCTCTCTCATCTTTTTAAGTGGGAGCACTTGCACAATTGGTGGCTGACTAAATACTTTTTTGCCCCACTGTATAACCTTGCTGATTTTGTATTGGTATTTTGTTAGGATCCCCATTAGCTCTTGCGAAATCAGCAGCTACTCTTCCTTGGGTCCACAATGTTTAAATGTTTAAGTTGAAATGGTGCTGGAATAGCGGAGGCAGTGCTCCTGTTGTCTTTGTGCTGACGTGCACTAACTCTGTGGTTCTCAATCAGTAGCTTTTTAGTAAACTGTTGAAAACATGAACCTGCTTGACCATGCTGCAGGTCATAACTGCTTGTTAGATGCAATGTTTGCTTCATAGACTTTACCGGACAGATGTTGCTCTCCAGTTTTGTGATGAAACAAACGGATGTACAGTTGAATTTATTCCGCCACTGTGTGACTTGTCTTTGCCTTATCGTATATCACATTTGCGTACGAATGAATGGGCTATAGAGCAAACAACGCAATTATCACAACATGGGTTGTGATATGGCCTTCTGTTTTAATGGTCTTTTTACTGGCTTGGCTTGGCTTCCTCACTGATGTTACCCACACACCACTACTGGCTGCCTCTGGTCAAAACCCAATGATAGATTTCAATTGAAGTAGCGTCGCAAAACGCAAGCAGTTTTCCAAGCAGCTCGGTTACTGTTGCTTGCTCCCGTGAGCTGCAGGGCTGGCTTGCAGCTTGAGGCACCAAAAGATAACATTTGCTGAAGTCTTGAGCGGCTGCCACGCATGTTTGACCAATGAGCTGAGTTAATCTCGTCAACCTATTAAACAATGTTTTAATGAAAACATTTGAGCTGACAACAACCAGGACTGCTGGTCTCTCTACACCAGTGGTGATCGGTGCCGTTTAAGATGAGGGAGGACAATTTTTATTTTTCATGAGCATGGCCTTATTTCTATTTTCAGCATAAATCTGTCGCTGTTAAATTGAACTTGGTGAATTGAATATGAATGACAGTCTTCCATGACAGGTTTAGGCTACTACATGATACTTTAATTTCCCCTATACCTATCATTTACATTTACATTTACATTTAAGTCATTTAGCAGACGCTCTTATCCAGAGCGACTTACAAATTGGTGCATTCACCTTATGACATCCAGTGGGACAGTCACTTAACAATAGTGCATCTAAAACTTAGGGGGGGTGGGGTGAGAGGGATTACTTAACCTATCCTAGGTATTCCTTAAAGAGGTGGGGTTTCAGGTGTCTCCGGAAGGTGGTGATTGACTCCGCTGTCCTGGCGTCGTGAGGGAGTTTGTTCCACCATTGGGGGGCCAGGGCAGCGAACAGTTTTGACTGGGCTGAGCGGGAGCTGTACTTCCTCAGTGGTAGGGAGGCGAGCAGGCCAGAGGTGGATGAACGCAGTGCCCTTGTTTGGGTGTAGGGCCTGATCAGAGCCTGGAGGTACTGAGGTGCCGTTCCCCTCACAGCTGCGTAGGCAAGCACCATGGTCTTGTAGCGGATGCGAGCTTCAACTGGAAGCCAGTGGAGAGAACGGAGGAGCGGGGTGACGTGAGAGAACTTGGGAAGGTTGAACACCAGACGGGCTGCGGCGTTCTGGATGAGTTGAAGGGGTTTAATGGCACAGGCAGGGAGCCCAGCCAACAGCGAGTTGCAGTAATCCAGACGGGAGATGACAAGTGCCTGGATTAGGACCTGCTCCGCTTCCTGTGTGAGGCAGGGTCGTACTCTGCGGATGTTGTAGAGCATGAACCTACAGGAACGGGCCACCGCCTTGATGTTAGTAGAGAACGACAGGGTGTTGTCCAGGATCACGCCAAGGTTCTTGGCGCTCTGGGAGGAGGACACAATGGAGTTGTCGACCGTGATGGCGAGATCATGGAACGGGCAGTCCTTCCCCGGGAGGAAGAGCAGCTCCGTCTTGCCGAGGTTCAGCTTGAGATGGTGATCCGTCATCCACACTGATATGTCTGCCAGACATGCAGAAATGCGATTCGCCACCTGGTCATCAGAAGGGGGAAAGGAGAAGATTAATTGTGTGTCGTCTGCATAGCAATGATAAGAGAGACCATGTGAGGTTATGACAGAGCCAAGTGACTTGGTGTATAGCGAGAATAGGAGAGGGCCAAGAACAGAGCCCTGGGGGACACCAGTGGTGAGAGCGCGTGGTGAGGAGACAGATTCTCGCCACGCCACCTGGTAGGAGCGACCTGTCAGGTAGGACGCAATCCAAGCGTGGGCCGCGCCGGAGATGCCCAACTCGGAGAGGGTGGAGAGGAGGATCTGATGGTTCATAGTATCGAAGGCAGCCGATAGATCTAGAAGGATGAGAGCAGAGGAGAGAGAGTTAGCTTTAGCAGTGCGGAGCGCCTCCGTGATACAGAGGAGAGCAGTCTCAGTTGAATGACTAGTCTTGAAACCTGACTGATTTGGATCAAGAAGGTCATTCAGAGAGAAATAGCGGGAGAGCTGGCCAAGGACGGCACGTTCAAGAGTTTTGGAGAGAAAAGAAAGAAGGGATACTGGTCTGTAATTGTTGACATCGGAGGGATCGAGTGTAGGTTTTTTCAGAAGGGGTGCAACTCTCGCTCTCTTGAAGACGGAAGGGACGTAGCCAACGGTCAGGGATGAGTTGATGAGCGAGGTGAGGTAAGGGAGAAGGTCTCCGGAAATGGTCTGGAGAAGAGAGGAGGGGATAGGGTCAAGCGGGCAGGTTGTTGGGCGGCCGGCCGTCACAAGACGCGAGATTTCATCTGGAGAGAGAGGGGAGAAAGAGGTCAGAGCACAGGGTAGGGCAGTGTGAGCAGAACCAGCGGTGTCGTTTGACTTAGCAAACGAGGATCGGATGTCGTCGACCTTCTTTTCAAAATGGTTGACGAAGTCATCTGCAGAGAGGGAGGAGGGGGGAGGGGCGGAGGATTCAGGAGGGAGGAGAAGGTGGCAAAGAGCTTCCTAGGGTTAGAGGCAGATGCTTGGAATTTAGCGTGGTAGAAAGTGGCTTTAGCAGCAGAGACAGAGGAGGAAAATGTAGAGAGGAGGGAGTGAAAGGATGCCAGGTCCGCAGGGAGGCGAGTTTTCCTCCATTTCCGATCGGCTGCCCGGAGCCCTGTTCTGTGAGCTCGCAATGAGTCATCGAGCCACGGAGCGGGAGGGGAGGACCGAGCCGGCCTGGAGGATAGGGGACATAGAGAGTCAAGGGATGCAGAGAGGGAGGAGAGGAGGGTTGAGGAGGCAGAATCAGGAGATAGGTGGGAGAAGGTTTGAGCGGAGGGAAGAGATGATAGGATGGAAGAGGAGAGAGTAGCGGGGGAGAGAGAGCGAAGGTTGGGACGGCGCGATACCATCCGAGTAGGGGCAGTGTGGGAGGTGTTGGATGAGAGCGAGAGGGAAAAGGATACAAGGCAGTGGTCGGAGACTTGGAGGGGAGTTGCAGTGAGGTTAGTGGAAGAACAGCATCTAGTAAAGATGAGGTCGAGCGTATTGCCTGCCTTGTGAGTAGGGGGAAGGTGAGAGGGTGAGGTCAAAAGAGGAGAGGAGTGGAAAGAAGGAGGCAGAGAGGAAAGAGTCAAAGGTAGACGTGGGGAGGTTAAAGTCGCCCAGAACTGTGAGAGGTGAGCCGTCCTCAGGAAAGGAGCTTATCAAGGCATCAAGCTCATTGATGAACTCTCCGAGGGAACCTGGAGGGCGATAAATGATAAGGATGTTAAGCTTGAAAGGGCTAGTAACTGTGACAGCATGGAATTCAAAGGAGGCGATAGACAGATGGGTAAGGGGAGAAAGAGAGAATGACCACTTGGGAGAGATGAGGATCCCGATGCCACCACCCCGCTGACCAGACGCTCTCGGGGTGTGCGAGAACACGTGGGCGGACGAAGAGAGAGCAGTAGGAGTAGCAGTGTTGTCTGTGGTGATCCATGTTTCCGTCAGTGCCAAGAAGTCGAGGGACTGGAGGGAGGCATAGGCTGAGATGAACTCTGCCTTGTTGACCGCAGATTGGCAGTTCCAGAGGCTACCGGAGACCTGGAACTCCACGTGGGTCGTGCGCGCTGGGACCACCAGAGTAGGGTGGCCGCGGCCACGCGGTGTGGAGCGTTTGTATGGTCTGTGCAGAGAGGAGAGAACAGGGATAAACAGACACATAGTTGACAGGCTACAGAAGAGGCTACGCTAATGCAAAGGAGATTGGAATGACAAGTGGACTAAACGTCTCGAATGTTCAGAAAGTTAAGCTACATAGCAAGAATCATATTGACTAAAATGATTAAAATGATACAGTACTGCTGAAGTAGGCCAGCTGGCAGTGGGTGCGTTGTTGACACTACACTAATCAAGTCGTTCCGTTGAGTGTAATAGTTTCTGCAGTGTTGCTATTCGGGGGCTAGCAGGCTAGCTAGCAGTGTTGTTTACGTTACGTTGCGTTAAAAGAACGACAATAGATGGCTAGCGAACCTAGAAAATCGCTCTAGACTACACAATTATCTTTGATACAAAGACGGCTATGTAGCTAGCTAAGTAGCTAGCTACGATCAAACAAATCAAACCGTTGTACTGTAATGAAATGAAGTGAAAAAGTGATACAACCTGTGAATGCGACCGGGTAGTTGAGTTCTATACAGAAGACGTTGGCTAGCGTTGGCTAGCTGTTGGCTAGCTAGCAGAGTTGGCTAGCTAGCAGAGTCACCTACGTTAAGGACGACAAATAGCTGGCTAGCTAACCTCGGTAAATTAAGATAATCACTCTAAGACTACACACTCTAAACCTAAACAACACAATTATCTTGGATACGATGATACGAAGACAGCAAAGACAGCTATGTAGGTAGCTGACACTAAACTAATCAAGTCGTTCAGTTGAGTGTAATAGTAATAGTTTCTCAGTGCAGCTAATCAGTGGACGTTAGCTAGCTGGCTAGTGAAGACTACGTTAGGACGGCGAAATACGATAATTACGCAATTATCTTTGATACAAAGACGGCTATGTAGCTAGCTGAGAAGAAATTGCTAAGATAAGACAAATCAAACCGTTGTGATATAATGAAATATAATGAAAAAGTTATATCATGAGGTTGCTGCAACCTAGCCTATGAATGAAAGTTTACAACATAGGTGCCCACAGGTCGAGACTTAAAATTGAGGTGACAGACAGTGACACATGGACAGAGAGTGACACAGGGACAGACAGTGACACATGGACAGAGAGTGACACATTCAATACCACTTTGCACACACTTGCCTGTATCTGGCTGATCTTTCACTGAAAGTGATTTTTTATACAACATCTCTCTCTATCTCTTTCTTGCTTCTCCTTCATTTTGGAAGAAATGAATTTGTTCAAAACTGTTTAACTATTGTCTTTCTCTTTGAGTCAAATACTCACCACATTTTACACACTGCAGTGCTAGCTAGCTGTAGCTTGTGTTTTCAGTACTAGATTCATTCTCTGATCCTTTGATTGGGAGGACAACATGTCAGTTCTGATAGGTTGGAGGACGTCCTCCAGAAGTTGTCATAATTACTGTGTAAGTCTATTGAAGGTGGTGAGAACCATGAGCCTCATAGGTTTTGTATTAAAGTCAATGTGACTAGCTGTCCAACCGGCTACAACATGGTGCTACCCGACAGAGTGCTGTTGAGGCTACTGTAGACCTTCAATGCAAAACATCAATGATTTGGTGACGTGAATATATTTAGTATAGTTTTATATAAAAATATATATTTTTTAAGTTAAAAAAAAAAACATTTCTTTAATGAAATTCACTGAGGAGGATGGTCCTCCCCTTCCTCCTCTGAGGAGCCTCCAGTGCTCTAAACATGGTAGGCGGATTTTCTCGCGGTGCAATTGCCGCTTGCCACCCGGCCATGTGAAGCGCCTTTTTCTGCCACTAGCAAGGCACAGAAATATGTGAACGAGCACCTGTTTTAGAGGCATTACGGTAGAGAGCAAACTATCCCCCAACATATCCTCAACCAACACACAACCCGAATAATTCAACACTGATTTGCTAGCGAAGGAGCGAGCGACAGATGGGATGCCAAAAACTGAGTCGATTATCGTCATTGGGACTTAAGATCTGAATAACGGCGAGATAGCAGGATCAGACCAGAGTGAGGAGAGCCGGCAAAGAACAGCCCGAAAAGCTGTGTGCTTTCTCTCCATCAACTTCCCCAAGGGCTGCGCATGCAGCCTGTGTGTGAGTTAGTGGCACTAGTATTGTTCTGACTTCACTAGCTACAGTGCCCACTCCTAGAGAGAGAACGCACAACAAAAGACAAGAAAGGAAGGAAGCACGGAGTAACTAACGAAGACGGTTGTCGTTGAAAGTAATGGTCCTGCGATACCAATCTTAGATTCCAAGATTTCTCTCTTTTTGTTATTTTGCCTTGAGTCTTTGTAGCGGTGAGGGGACTCGCCGTGTGGTGTTGCGCCGAGCAGAAGCGGGGCTGTCCACATGGTCCAGCCACTGGTGTGAAAGTTGACTTCTTCAGAAAACAAGAACAGGTTGATACACGTATCTACATATTCTCCATCCCTCTTAATTGTCCTTTCTTCTCCTCTGTCTCTCTGTCCGTGTGTTTTTCCAAGAGTGAAAGTGTGTGTGCGCGCGTTGTTGAGTTCGAACACTGCAAAAATTGGACTTGTTTATGGCTATCGTTGTTTTCAGCAAAAGTCTTATAAACCAATAATAACAAAATCTTACCCAATATTGAGCGAATGGCTAGGCAATTATTTCCTAATGTGCGTTTCACCAAGGCTGGCATACACGGTAGTCCAAACATTAAACTTTAAATCAGCTACTTTTCAGGCCATGCACTTTGAAGTCGTTCTTCATTTTGTACAATAGAAAAAAGTTTGTCGAAAATGGCAAGGACCCACGAGCGAGTTTCTCGCGACCTCTCCCCTAGATAAACACGTGCTATCAAAATAACAGATTGCAGTTTTAATATGAAATCCATATACTTTAGTAAACATACTTTGGAAATAGGCCTACTTGATTTTTATTTTAAAATGTAGGTGTGAAATGATAGTTATAGTTGTAGACTGCAGGAGCAGTGTCTGCATGCTGCCTCGCCGCTTATGGAAGGTGTCAGGTTCACAAACGCTCGCACATGAAACAACAAAAAGTTTTCAGACAAAGCTGGCCTACAAAGATGTTCGGAGTGAATTTGAATGAAAGCAGCAAATGCACGGAGGTGCACAACCGTCGACCGCTAAACGAGTCTTTTGTAAAATACTTTGATTAATCGCGTCCCCAATAACGGGTGTAAATTTACACACCCATTCGGTCATCGTTTGAATTATTTTTGATCGTTTATTACCCGTTCACCACACACCGAACGAGGTCTCACTAGATTTGCGATTGTTGAATTTGGATTAAAGATACATTTTAAGGGACCACATAACATCTATGATTAGGCCTTTAAATGATTTTATAATGAATATAGACAAGAACACTAATATGCCTAAATAATTCTTTTTTTCGGTCAAACTTTTAAATATTTTTAAAGGATGTTGTCTGTTGATTTTGGGCTTGTGTTTTGCAGACTTCAATCCGGGTGGTATGGAAGGTCTGGTCTCAGTCTTTATGGAAGGATAGTGTCCCTTTTATTAGAATTTATTCACAATTGTGTCAAATACAAAAGAGATCTACTGTAATAGTAGGCTATTGTTATTATTGATTCAGTTTACCAAACAATAGGCTATAGGCCTAGCCTACTGTTGGTGATACGTGCAATTGTGCTTCAAATCCGAGTTGGTGTGAAGCGCATGGAACAATTTATGTCGTTGACTATTATTGGTTATTATCCATGCATAATCTATTAATCAGAATCGGATATACTTACCTATCAGAAAAGCAAAAGGCATGAAAAGCCGAGAAGATCCCGTTTTAGCTGATAACGTCTTCGTTTTGTTTTATACAATTATTGTACAACTTCTAAGATAAAGGATAGACACATAGCCTCACAATCTTTATTGATTTAATTATGAAAATATCTATTTTGTAACTGACGCATATGGAATCTATTGTGAATATGAATAACTATACATTTAAAAATATACACATTTTAAAAAGTTATGCTAGTGTTGAAAAGTTGTCGGGTGCAATAGGACTCATCAACAGAATAGCCAAATGCGCCCCATGCACGAAAACTAATGGCTACTCATTTTCGGCTCTGCATGCGCGCTTTTGTGAGGAGACCCATTTTAACACATTTGAGCATTCCGGCGTTTAGAGTTGTTTTTCTTCGACTATTCATTCTATATCTCATTATGGAAGTTTTTTGTTTGTTTTGTAATGTCCTATAAAAACATTTAAATAATTTCATAATCTTCTTTCTACTAAATTGATAAATTGATCATTCATTTTAAATAATTGCATTGTCTCAAACAATTAGGCTATTTTCAACATCTCACAAGGTTATGTAGAAGTTTTCACAGACACCACCGCCATATTGTTGCGGTTGATTTCCTAAATTTGAGCACACCCATATATCTCCCTACATTACCGTCCCTGAGCTCCCTAAATATCAGCCTTCATCTGGGACATTCCTGCACGTCAGACGCAATGATGTCCGGCATGATGGAGAAATTAAATTAAAATTATTTGCTATTGGTTGCGGCGCGGTGCCATTGGTCTGTAAGTCATTAAAAAGAAAAAGGCAGATCATTGCCGTTTTTATTTTGATTGATGGACGCTGGGGCATTTGACATAATTAATTAATTTAGTGTGTTCCCGCTCCCTCTCTCTCTCCATGTTGTTTTGTGGCTCCTGTCCCCCTGTCCTTCGCTCCGAGGCTGCGCGTGCCACGGGTGGCATTTCTGCAACGCGACGGTGACACAGTTTTAATTGCACCACTGATGGAGGTTTAATATACTTTTTTAGAGAGAATGAAAGAGCTGTATTTCACATTTTATATCCGTGTCATAACCATTCTGCCAGGCAGGAAAACATGGATTTGGTTGGTGGTATGTGTGGTGGCATAAAATATATTCACACCCAGGGACTAGTTATTTTAATTGTTCAAAAACACACCTGGGCTGATTTTCTTCTCTGAGATCAGTGGGTTATTTATAAAATCATGATGAGCTTTTATTCCTTAAGAAAATATAAAATTGAAATGGACTTTGTAACTGAACAAACACAAGTAATCTGTCTATAGTTAGCCCCACTAATTATTTAAAACCAGACAAATTCTTTGAAAGGGTATTTTAAACGTTTTATATTTTACCAAAAGCAGTTCACCTCCTTTAGGTATGTCCAGATTTATTTAGAATGTTTTACCTAATTCAATCTTTCTGATTGTGTTATTCTATTTTCAGTTCTATCTTACTTTGCTCATAACCAAAGTATTGGGAAATTTCAACTGAACTGATTCCATTTTTTTGGAATGGCTTTAGAGTTTAGGGTGAGAGAAAGCAGGGGATTTCTCAGCGGTGTGTGTCATGTTTGCTGTGGTCTAGAGATCCAGACCTGGCTTTAAGACAGGAGAAAGTGGTTGCGTTGGCACAGTTGGTTGGAGCATGATGATTGTAATTCCAGAGTTGTGGGTTTGATTCCCGCATGGGCCACATATACTGAAGATATGACATCATTTGAAGTAGCTTAAGAGAAAAGTGTCAGCTGAATTACTCTATTATCATTATTGAAGATCCTCAGCTCAAACAGACATACGTACCTGCTGCTGGGCTGAGAGAGAGACTGGAGCAGTGAGGGTCGCTCCTCTCAGAGAGAAGGAGAGGGGGGACATTTTACACTCCATTTGAGATGGTAGTTACCTAGGATTTATTTGAAAATTGTATTTAGATACTAACAGTACTCTCTTACTTTTCTATACATGTGGTATCTAAGAAAGATAATACGATTTTAGATGAGAACAGTCTGTTTGAATATAATATAAGAATATGTTTGAGAAAAGGAGAGCTTGTGAGATAATAGACAGGGTATTTGAGAGGGAAAAGAAGTGATTTGGAAATGAAGTGGACACAGCCAGGAAGCTAGAGGTGTCAGAAGAAGGCTGCCTCTCTCTGCTCTATCTGCTATTGTGTCCAGCTGCAGACAGTAAAATCAGACGGTTTTCCTTCTTTTCCTCGGCAGCTGACTGTTTTTCATGTCCTGTTGTTGAATTGCTCCTGCACGTTTCTCCGTCTCACACGTTTCTCTTCTGATTTGTTGAGTTTCTATTATTGCTGGATTCTCAGTGTTGTAGATAATATTTTCCTTGAATTTGTGTAGTTTGTAAAATGTTTTTGGACTTTCTATTATGTTATATTGAGTAAAAGGAAAGCAAAGTCTGTTCACTATTTGCTGAGCAGCATCTGTATGTCAGTAGTGATTTTGCGAAATGCAACACTGCAGTAATAGTGATTAGATGACACTATCAGGACAGATAGACAAACTTTATGTGTGTTTGAACGTGTTTTGGTTGTAGTTAGGCAATGTTTGTGTGTGTCTGGTCTGTAGTCAGGGTTTTAACTGGCTGTGTGTCAGAGCCTGGGTGTGTCTGGTCTGTAGTCAGGGTTTTAACTGGCTGTGTGTCAGAGCCTGGGTGTGTCTGGTCTGTAGTCAGGGTTTTAACTGGCTGTGTGTCAGAGCCTGGGTGTGTCTGGTCTGTAGTCAGGGTTTTAACTGGCTGTGTGTCAGAGCCTGGGTGTGTCTGGTCTGTAGTCAGGGTTTTAACTGGCTGTGTGTCAGAGCCTGGGTGTGTCTGGTCTGTAGTCAGGGTTTTAACTGGCTGTGTGTCAGAGCCTGGGTTTCTGTAGTCAGGGTTTTAACTGGCTGTGTGTCAGAGCCTGGGTGTGTCTGGTCTGTAGTCAGGGTTTTAACTGGCTGTGTGTCAGAGCCTGGGTGTGTCTGGTCTGTAGTCAGGGTTTTAACTGGCTGTGTGTCAGAGCCTGGGTGTGTCTGGTCTGTAGTCAGGGTTTTAACTGGCTGTGTGTCAGAGCCTGGGTGTGTCTGGTCTGTAGTCAGGGTTTTAACTGGCTGTGTGTCAGAGCCTGGGTGTGTCTGGTCTGTAGTCAGGGTTTTAACTGGCTGTGTGTCAGAGCCTGGGTGTGTCTGGTCTGTAGTCAGGGTTTTAACTGGCTGTGTGTCAGAGCCTGGGTGTGTCTGGTCTGTAGTCAGGGTTTTAACTGGCTGTGTGTCAGAGCCTGGGTGTGACTAAAACATGTTCCAGATTGTCAAAAAATATGTACAATAAACACGCTAACACTTGAATGCTTTACTATACTATAAAATGATACAACTGTATTGACTGCTGTATTATAATATGAATCTGACCGCTTCAAAACATTCCATTTGGGGCTTAATGCACACCAACTTTATTGTGGTGGTCCATCAACATAAGTGTTCCTACCATGAGTGTGTGTGTGTGTGTGTGTGCGTGTGTGTGTGTGTGTGCGTGTGCGTGTGCATGCGCATGCGTGTGTATATAAGAGTGGCAATTCAAAATTCACATGGGCTCCAGTCAAGTGAGATGGACAGTAGTTTGTGAAGTTTTTCATGTCCTGAGCATAGCTAATATTGAACACTTTTCTGAGGACTCGCTCTGTCTGCCTGTGTCTCTATCCCCCTCTACATTAAACCTCTCCTGCCAGACCAAAACTACTGCTGCCCATTGGTTGAGTGGCTTTATCTGCTGCTCCAAAGTGTTTTTAAAGAGAGGTGGAAAGCCAGCGATACATGATGCTGGTATGTGTAGGATTTGACCCAGTGGATATCCTGTTTTTTGCCTCCATCACAGTACTTCCATTAAAACAGATTCTGTGGAAAAAGGACAAATGAAATGCTTATGTTTGCAGTTCATAGTCAATGCATGTGTCGGCTGTTCTTTTTGAGGAAGCCCAAAAGTCTGGAAAATGTGTTGTTTTTTATAAAAAAATCAAAATCAATCAGTTAAGAATTGAAATGTTGAAGTTTTAAAGCTGTGTTATGTGTGTGGAGGTAGCTAGCTGGTGATGAGAGAGAGTGCTGGCTGTGGTCATCAGTTAGGTGATTGTAATGTTGAAGTTTTAAAGCTGTGTTATGTGTGTGGAGGTAGCTAGCTGGTGATGAGAGTGCTGGCTGTGGTCATCAGTTAGGTGATTGAAATGTTGAAGTTTTAAAGCTGTGTTATGTGTGTGGAGGTAGCTAGCTGGTGATGAGAGTGCTGGCTGTGGTCATCAGTTAGGTGATTGTAATGTTGAAGTTTTAAAGCTGCGTTATGTGTGTGGAGGTAGCTAGCTGGTGATGAGAGTGCTGGCTGTGGTCATCAGTTAGGTGATTGTAATGTTGAAGTTTTAAAGCTGTGTTATGTGTGTGGAGGTAGCTAGCTGGTGATGAGAGTGCTGGCTGTGGTCATCAGTTAGGTGATTGTAATGTTGAAGTTTTAAAGCTGTGTTATGTGTGTGGAGGTAGCTAGCTGGTGATGAGAGTGCTGGCTGTGGTCATCAGTTAGGTGATTGAAATGTTGAAGTTTTAAAGCTGTGTTATGTGTGTGGAGGTAGCTAGCTGGTGATGAGAGTGCTGGCTGTGGTCATCAGTTAGGTGATTGTAATGTTGAAGTTTTAAAGCTGTGTTATGTGTGTGGAGGTAGCTAGCTGGTGATGAGAGTGCTGGCTGTGGTCATCAGTTAGGTGATTGTAATGTTGAAGTTTTAAAGCTGTGTTATGTGTGTGGAGGTAGCTAGCTGGTGATGAGAGTGCTGGCTGTGGTCATCAGTTAGGTGATTGAAATGTTGAAGTTTTAAAGCTGTGTTATGTGTGTGGAGGTAGCTAGCTGGTGATGAGAGTGCTGGCTGTGGTCATCAGTTAGGTGATTGTAATGTTGAAGTTTTAAAGCTATGTTATGTGTGTGGAGGTAGCTAGCTGGTGATGAGAGTGCTGGCTGTGGTCATCAGTTAGGTGATTGTAATGTTGAAGTTTTAAAGCTGTGTTATGTGTGTGGAGGTAGCTAGCTGGTGATGAGAGTGCTGGCTGTGGTCATCAGTTAGGTGATTGAAATGTTGAAGTTTTAAAGCTGTGTTATGTGTGTGGAGGTAGCTAGCTGGTGATGAGAGTGCTGGCTGTGGTCATCAGTTAGGTGATTGTAATGTTGAAGTTTTAAAGCTGTGTTATGTGTGTGGAGGTAGCTAGCTGGTGATGAGAGTGCTGGCTGTGGTCATCAGTTAGGTGATTGAAATGTTGAAGTTTTAAAGCTGTGTTATGTGTGTGGAGGTAGCTAGCTGGTGATCAGTTAGGTGAGTGTTGAAGTTTTAAAGCTGTGTTATGTGTGTGGAGGTAGCTGCTGGTGATGAGAGTGCTGGCTGTGGTCATCAGTTAGGTGATTGAAATGTTGAAGTTTTAAAGCTGTGTTATGTGTGTGGAGGTAGCTAGCTGGTGATGAGAGTGCTGGCTGTGGTCATCAGTTAGGTGATTGAAATGTTGAAGTTTTAAAGCTGTGTTATGTGTGTGGAGGTAGCTAGCTGGTGATGAGAGTGCTGGCTGTGGTCATCAGTTAGGTGATTGAAATGTTGAAGTTTTAAAGCTGTGTTATGTGTGTGGAGGTAGCTAGCTGGTGATGAGAGTGCTGGCTGTGGTCATCAGTTAGGTGATTGTAATGTTGAAGTTTTAAAGCTGTGTTATGTGTGTGGAGGTAGCTGGCTGTGGTCAGCTGGTGATGAGAGTGCTGGCTGTGGTCATCAGTTAGGTGATTGTAATGTTGAAGTTTTAAAGCTGTGTTATGTGTGTGGAGGTAGCTAGCTGGTGATGAGAGTGCTGGCTGTGGTCATCAGTTAGGTGATTGTAATGTTGAAGTTTTAAAGCTGTGTTATGTGTGTGGAGGTAGCTAGCTGGTGATGAGAGTGCTGGCTGTGGTCATCAGTTAGGTGATTGAAATGTTGAAGTTTTAAAGCTGTGTTATGTGTGTGGAGGTAGCTAGCTGGTGATGAGAGTGCTGGCTGTGGTCATCAGTTAGGTGATTGTAATGTTGAAGTTTTAAAGCTGTGTTATGTGTGTGGAGGTAGCTAGCTGGTGATGAGAGTGCTGGCTGTGGTCATCAGTTAGGTGATTGTAATGTTGAAGTTTTAAAGCTGTGGTATGTGTGTGGAGGTATGTGGTGATGAGAGTGTGGCTGTGGTCAGCTCAGCTGGTGATAGATGAGTGCTGGCTGTGGTCATCAGTTAGGTGATTGAAATGTTGAAGTTTTAAAGCTGTTTTATGTGTGTGGAGGTAGCTAGCTGGTGATGAGAGTGCTGGCTGTGGTCATCAGTTAGGTGATTGTAATGTTGAAGTTTTAAAGCTGTGTTATGTGTGTGGAGGTAGCTAGCTGGTGATGAGAGTGCTGGCTGTGGTCATCAGTTAGGTGATTGTAATGTTGAAGTTTTAAAGCTGTGTTATGTGTGTGGAGGTAGCTAGCTGGTGATGAGAGTGCTGGCTGTGGTCATCAGTTAGGTGATTGTAATGTTGAAGTTTTAAAGCTGTGTTATGTGTGTGGAGGTAGCTAGCTGGTGATGAGAGTGCTGGCTGTGGTCATCAGTTAGGTGATTGAAATGTTGAAGTTTTAAAGCTGTGTTATGTGTGTGGAGGTAGCTAGCTGGTGATGAGAGTGCTGGCTGTGGTCATCAGTTAGGTGATTGTTTTAATGTTGAAGTTTTATGAAGCTGTCATCAGTTAGGTGATTGTAATGTTGAAGTTTTAGCTGTGTTATGGTGATGCTAGCTGGTGATGAGAGTGCTGGCTGTGGTCATCAGTTAGGTGATTGTAATGTTGAAGTTTTAAAGCTGTGTTATGTGTGTGGAGGTAGCTAGCTGGTGATGAGAGTGCTGGCTGTGGTCATCAGTTAGGTGATTGTAATGTTGAAGTTTTAAAGCTGTGTTATGTGTGTGGAGGTAGCTAGCTGGTGATGAGAGTGCTGGCTGTGGTCATCAGTTAGGTGATTGACGTGAGTGTTGAGCCGCCGCCACATTGCCTTAGTTTCAACCATAATTACACATGTGGTTCTAATTGAACCTGTTATTGGGGAGAACGAGAGGCCCGACTATTTTTGTGTGTTTGTGTGTGCATGCGCACGTGCGCTTGTGTGCATGTCTATTTGTATTTGTCCACTTCTATTTGTGTGTGTGTGCATGTGATTTTGTGTATGTGCATGTCTATTTGTGTGTGTGCATGTCTATTTGTGTTTGTGCATGCCAAATGCTGACCTGTGGATTAGGGAAAGTAAAGCCAGCAGAATCCGACTGACACAGTCTCTAGTCCAGAGGAAGACAGAGAAAAGCAGGAGAATGAAGAGAGAAAAGGGGAAAGACAAGTTGTGGAACGAGGGAGCGAGCCGTGGACCAGAGAAGGGCAGAGGGGAGGATATTCTGGGATGCCCTGGGTAGATTTTAGGGTGATTCACAGCAGTCTATTGAGTGTAGAAGAGGAGAGGGAGAGAGACAGACAGAAAGATAGATGGAGAGAGCGAGAGAATTTGTGATAGAGAGATAGATTCAGAGTGTGAGCCTCTTAAGAGCTGATGGATGTGGGAGGGAGTGACCCTGCAGCACAGAGAGAGGAAGGGACCGCTTCCTATGGGCCTGAGGAATGGGAAAGAGAGAGAGAGAGAGAGAAGAGGACGGAAATGACAGTATGTGTGTAGCAGGCAGGCAGGCGTGGGTCATTATGTGTGGAAGCATTAGATCAGCATCTCCTGAGAGAGCTTGGCAGCCACAGGCCAGCTTTATGACCCATTACTGGAGAGACTGGAGACAGAGCGAGAGATGGAGGGACCAAGAAAGAAAGGATAGAAGGGACCGTGCCTGTGGCTGGACCTTTAGCTGGAGATGGGACTGTAGCAGTGAGCAGGGCCAGGGTCTGGGCTGGTGGAGGCCTGGGGAACGACTAAGGCTGGGACAGTGAGGGAAAGTGAAATGTGTCTTCTGCATTTAACCCAACCCCTCTGAATCAGAGAGGTGCGGGGGGCTGCCTTAATTGACATCCACATCTTAGTGCCTGGGGAACAGTGTGTTAACTGCCTTGCTCAGGGGCAGAATGACAGATTTTTACCTTGTCAGCTCGGGGATTCGATCTAGCAACCTTCCAGTTACTGACCCAATTCTCTAACCAGGAGAGGGAGATGACTGGAGCTGAAACAGGAATGGGAGAAGAGACTGAGAGGATGAGGTAGATGTAGAGTTTTAGTAACATGGGACAGGTCCAATAATCTTGGACAGGGCCATGGCAATTAGCTGCTATAACCTAACCTCAGCACAACCTGGCTGTACCTGTATCTGGGTGGAGATGGAGCTGGGAGTCTGCCGACTGTGTGATGACACTCATCATGGCCACCATGGAGAAGTGACATGGATGGACAGAGTGTGGATGTAGGGAAATGGAGCATGAGAAGGAGTGTGTGCATGGGAGACAGATAGAGAGAAAGTGTGGGGGAGAGGTAGTGTGTTGGGGAGTTGATCGTATGACAGAATGTGTGTGTGGTATGGCATCCTCATAGAGCCTGTCTCCCCCATCTCCCCAATCTCCCCCATTCAAAACCTGTCTCCCCCTCCCCCTATGACCCTTCGTAAGGGCGTCATAAGAGAGTCGTTGGTGTATTCCAACCCTCTGTACCAGCCTGACAACCCACCTGTCAATCAACCAGTTGCCGAGGGAACAGATCACTTCAAAGACTTTTTCCAAACAACAATGGGGCTAAACTTCGTGGCACTGTTTTAACGCGTTTATTAAAGGGTTCTACTAATGCACGGGTGACAGCTGCATGGCCCTGCCTGTAGAGGAGCATTTACACGCCTCTTAAACGCACCCCACTCTGCGGCAGCAGTGGTGAAATCCGCCAGGCGAGCTCTGGAGAGAGATTCCCACTCCGGGAAGGTTTAAGCGGGAGGAGGAGCAGACAGATTCACGCTCAGCCCTGAACGTTCCCCAGTGGAAAGGAAAACAGTGTCAGGGAGTGAGTGTCTTCACTGCCTAAGCACTTATTTGTGTTTGATGATACTCATGCTTTCGTCCCAATTGGTTTTGAGGTTTAAAAGTGTGGGAAAGTTTGGACATTTCTGTGTGTTTAGTTCAGGTTGTTTGTGTTCATTAGCTGTATGTGCTGTTTAGTTTGGCGTTGAATGTGTAATGTCTTTTATACTTGGTTGTGTGTACAGTATGCTATACTGTAAAGAGGTATGAGGGAAGCCCCTATAGGAACTAACTAAATCTTCTCCGTACCCCTGTCCCAGTCCCCCCCCACCCACCCATTGACCATATAAGTAACAAGCGTATAAATGTATGTCATTATGTTTACTAATCCGTAAAGTATTGGGGTGCTGCTGGCTAACACAGGCTAACGCTGTGGCCGAGAGGCTGGCGAAGGCTGCTATCTTATGGTATTAGTGATGGGTGACATAGGACGACTACTTAAACTATTAGCATGAGAAACAGGCTGTGCCGGGCAGGGCGCTAGATATATATACCCACTGACAGAGAGATCTGTTAACCAGTCTAAACCCAAATCACAATGTGCTGCTAGAGAGGACGGAATGACAGCTATACCCCCCCCCCCCCCCCACCCCCATCTTCTTGCTTATGCATTCATTTGGCATTAACTAACTGCAATGTTTGTACTCATTACAGGAAAAAGGAAAATAAAACTCATACAATCAGGATATTTTTGTTGCTATATTTATATATATCTTTTCAAAAGTCTGTTATCTTGTGTGTTTCACTTGTGTTGTCATGACGTGTTTGAAATTTAAGGTTTCATTTATGGTTATGAGACTCAAACGTCTCCCTCTTTTCTCTCTCTCTCTCTCTCTCTCTCTCTCTCTCTCTCTCTCTCTCTCTCTCTCTCTCCCTCCCTCCCCCTCCCTCCCTCCCTCCCTCCCTCCCTCCCTCCCTCCCTCCCTCCCCTCCCTCCCTCCCTCCCTCCCTCCCCGTGGTCCTTGAGGTGAAGTGGTTTTGCCGCCAGACTTTTCCCCACAGGGCGTGAGGACTCTGAGGCTCTGTGTGTGCCCTTTCAAAGCAGTGGAGAGAGGGAGAGGAGGATAGAGGAAATGGGAAGGAGAAGGGGAGAAACGGATAAGAGAATAGCACAGTAGCTATGAGAGTCTTGAGATCACACAGAGACACAGAGGCCGGGGCTTAAGGAAGAATGTGGCAGGACGGTGTGGGGTATGTGTGTGACCACAATTACCTGTTTTGTAGTTTCCCTTGGACAGAATTTCTCAGGTTTGTTTTTGTGACGCCTGAGGAGAAATAGTAGAACAAAAGCTAACAGGTTGACCCTCTCCTGTCCCAGTGGTAACTATTGCCATGCTATGGACTTTTTAGATACAAATATATCAAGTTAGAAAAAATACAAATGATATACATCAAATCATATTATCATTAAAGAGATGTGTGTTTGCATGACTTCTCCTTTGCCGTTGGTGATTAGTGTGTGTTTGGTACACAAAGTGCTTGTAACCATCGGTTACGGCTGGCTTTTGCTCTCGGCTGTCTTCGGCTAGCATTGTAATGTGTGTGTGTGTGTGTGTGTGTGTGTGTGTGTGTGTGTGTGTGTGTGTGTGTGTGTGTGTGTGTGTGTGTGTGTGTGTGTGTGTGTGTGTGTGTGTGTGTGTGTGTGTGTGTGTGTGTGTGTGTGTGTGTGTGTGTGTGTGTGAGGTGGGCATTGTTGACCAAGG
>NC_060175.1:39436656-39459156 GCF_021184085.1 Oncorhynchus gorbuscha | reverse complement strand
TTCGGACAGTACTCAGACTATTCCCTCTTTCCACATTCTGTTACGTTACAGCCTTATTCCAAAATATATATATATTTTTTAAATCAGCTCATTAATCTACACAGAATCACAAGGCAAAAAAAATTTTTATACATTTTTGAAAATGTATAAAAACAACAACAGAAATACCTTATTTACATAACTATTCAGACCCTTTGCTGTGAGACTCGAAATTGAGTTCAGGTGCATCCTGTTCTATGGGGCTGCCTTAAATCAACATCCACGGCGCCGGGCAGAATGGCAGATTTGTACTGTGTCAGCTCGAGGATTCATCCAGCAACCTTTCGGTTACTGGCCCGGCCAAACTGAGCATTCAGGGGAAAAGGGCCTTGGTCAGGGAGGTGACCAAGGACCCTATGGTCACTCTGACAGAGCTTCAGAGTTCCTCTGTGGAGTTGGGAGAAATTTCCAGAAGGACAATCATCTCTGCAGCATTCCACCAATCAGACGGAAGCCACTCCTCAGTAATAGGCACATGACAGCCCGCTTGGAGTTTGCCCGATCGAACATCTCTGGAGAGACCTGAAAATAACTGTGCAGCGACGTGCCCCGTCCAACTTGACAGAGCTTGAGAGGATCTGCAGAGAATAATGGGAGAAGCTCCCCAAATACAGGTGTGCCAAGCTTATAGTGTCATACTCAAGATGACACGAGGCTGTAATCGCTGCCGAAGGTGCGTCAAGGGTCTGAATACTTATGTAAATGTGATATTTCAGTTATTTCTAGTTCTTTATGTGCAAACATTCTAGAAACCTGTTTTTGCTTTGTAATTATGGGGTATTGTGTGTAGATTGATGAGGGAAAAATACAATTTCATTAATTTGAAAATAAGGTTGTAACATAACAAAACATGTAAAAAGTCAAGCTGTCTTAATACTTTCCCAATGCACTGAATTGAACAAAAATGTGAATTTTGAACCGTGTGTTTTGTTAGTTTGCCTGCACGGTCATTGGTTGAATTGAAAAATAGTGCTCCCAGGTGAAATGAAACACAGAAAGGGAAAACTCCTTTTGAAATCTTTAGATGAAAATAACATTATGACTGTTTAAAAGATTCCTATTTCTTTTTCTTTTGCTCTCATATTTTTTTCCAATGTGACGTTTGTCTTTTGAAGTATTTACAATCAGCAAGTAATGGAGAAAACACAAATTATTTTTTTTCTTCAAGGACGAACAACATTTATTACCCAGTTGAAAAGCGGCCATTGAATCTTGGCAAAACAAGCGGGACAATGCCCGTGCTTTCTCTCGTCGACGACAGGACTGCGTATGTTAGCTTAGTGAATGAAGGTGGAGCAGCCTGTATGCAACCTGTATCACTCATTTGCAGTTTCTGGGTTCCGCTTGTTTCCATTGTCTGAAAGGTCAGCAGCAAACAGCCCATACGCCTCTGAAAGTAGAGGGCACCAGAAGAGAAGAGGGGAGGGAGGGAGGCAGGGAGGAAGGGAGAGGCAGGGAGTGAGGGAAGGCTGCATCGAAACCCTGGCATGCCTCTCTGTCGTCATGTAGCTAGGCGGGCAGTCAGGCATTCAGGGAGCTTTGTGAAACTTTGCCTGTGGAACTTTGCTGAAGGCTGAGTTTGGTTTGGGATCCCTCTCCGGGGGCTTAGCTCAGAGAGAGGGAAGGATAGAGGGGGAGGATAGAGGGGGAAGGATAGAGGGGTGGAGGGATAGAGGCGTGGAGGGATAGAGGTGGGAGGATAGAGGGGGAGGATAGAGGGGGAAGGATAGAGGGGTGGGAGGATAGAGGGGGAAGGATAGAGGGGGAGGATAGAGGGGGAGGATAGAGGGGGAGGATAGAGTGCAGTCATGCCGTCAGAGTTCTTCCCTGTAATTCCGGGCCGAGGGCCGTTAGCCGAGGCTCGGCTGATCTAACAACCACAACCCCGGATACACACCCCCTTCATCGCTCCCTCTTATAAAAACAGACATTTCTCTTTTTCGCTCTCCTCTTCCTCTCTCTTTTCCCCCTTTTTCTCTCTCTTCAACTTCCTCTCACTTTTCCCCCTATCTCTTTTCCCCCTATCTCTTTTACCCCTATCTCTTGTCTCCCTGTCTCCTTCCCCCTTGGTCTCTCTCCATTTTTCTCCTCTCTCTCTCCTTCTCCACCTCTTCCCTCTCTGTCTCCCATGGAAGAGAGTTTTCAGCAGTTCTGGGTTGTGGTTTGAGACTACCTCCCACCATCTCCTTCATTAGCATATAGTGGGCATTAGCGCTAGCTGCCTGTGCGGCCTGTATTCAGCCGTAATGGGGATGGGGGCCCTGGTTCTACCGTAACCACTTTGAACCTCAGTGCTGGGGTCAAGTTCACCCCTGAGGATGTTACACTACCCCCTCCCCTCTCCTCGGCCTCACCCCCTACTACTTCCCAGAAGGAGAAGAGGAGAGGCAGCACATAGGTTTAATGCTGTGTCCCAAATTTGAATTTCTCTCCCTCCCCCCTCAGTTCCCCGCTCTACTTCTCTCCCTTTCTCCCCACAGGGTTAATTGAAGGGGAAATTGATAGTTCTTTGCAGTAATTGTGGCTTTGAGAATTCTCTCTTCACTGAGAAAGACGACTGTGGCTACACTGAAGACAGGATAACATGTAGTGAGGGAAGGAGGGAAAGAAGGCATGAAGGAAAGAGGAGAGAATGGAATAAAACCCAATAAGATGCCGGGCCAACCGAGCGTGTTGATTGGATGATGAGGGAGTGTGTTGATGGAGAGTTAGGCTCCTCTGCAACTTACTCAGACAAGCTCCGCTCATTCAATTCATTATCCAATCACAGTCATTTACCAACTACCAGCTTCTCATCCTCTCTCAAACTCTTTTTCTACTTGCCTTTCTGTTATTCTCTCATCTCTTTCTCTCTTCATGTCCCTCTCATCCTTACTTTCAGTTAACACCCCCCCCCCTCTCTCCCCTGAGGAGTGTTGGATGGACAGATGTGTGGCTACTGGAGGGGCCGGCTGCAGCCTGAATGACAGAGAGACAGTCTTATACTCCACTGATGGGAGTACTGAGTGGACTACCTCGCTCTCTCCTCCTCTCTCTCTCTCTCTCTCTCTCTCTCTCTCTCTCTCTCTCTCTCTCTCTCTCTCTCTCTCTCTCTCTCTCTCTCTCTCTCTCTCTCTCTCCTCTCTCTCTCTCTCTCTCTCTCTCTCTCTCTCTCTCTCTCTCTCTCTCTCTCTCTCTCTCTCTCTCTCTCTCTCTCTCTCTCTCTCTCTCTCTCTCTCTCTCTCTCTCTCTCTCTCTCTCTCTCTCTCTCTCATTCTTTGCATCCAGTTGGATTTATTTCACCTGACATGAGATGAGGGGTGTGTGTAGATTGGATTCACTACCATAGCTGAGGGTGAAACAAGCATGCAGGAACACTGTGATAAAGCTTTGTCTAAATGTTAGGAGCAGGACGTGAGTAGAACAGACTGGGTCAAGGATGAGAGGGAACAGAAAGAAAAGGGAGAGATGAAGAGATTGTGTCTCTGTAGAAACAGTAGCACTTGTTTTAGCTCCAGACGTACATGTTTAGTCTCTTAGGCTTACCCAAGGCTGTTACCCGCTGTGTGTGTGTGTGTGTGTGTGTGTGTGTGTGTGTGTGTGTGTGTGTGTGTGTGTGTGTGTGTGTGTGTGTGTGTGTGTGTGTGTGTGTGTGTGTGTGTGTGTGTGTGTGTGTGTGTGTGTGTGTGTGTGTGTGAGTCCCTCACTCACTATCTTCCTCCATCATTCCTTTCTTTTTACCTATCCTCTCTCCCTGAGTCTCTATCACATTGTTTCTCTTTCTCTACACCAGGTCCTTTCTCTCTCCATCTCTCTCCCCCCTCCATCCCTTTCCTTTTACCCCCTCCTTTCTCTCACCATCTCTCTCTCTCTCTCCCCCTCCATCCCTTTCCTTTTACCCCTCCTCCCCTCCTTTCTCTCTCCATCTCTCTCCCCCCTCCATCCCTTTCCTTTTACCCCCCTCCTTTCTCTCACCATCTCTCTCTCCCTCCCCCTCCATCCCTTTCCTTTTACCCCTCTCCCCTCCTTTCTCTCTCCTCTCTTTACTCTTTCTGTTGGCGTTAATGAGAATGTGTTAAGGAGAAAGAGAGATCTTTTGGGTGTAGCACAATTTATCAGAAAGGCAGAGTTTGGAGAAGAAAAAATGACGTCCCTTCAAAGAAATGCTATTCTTCTGGTTGTGAATGTTTGATGAGCCAGTGAGAAGTTTCCTCTCACGTTATGGTGTCTGAACAGAGGAGAACAGAGCGGACCCTAATCACGCCGCGCAGAAAAATGACTTCCAACCTGATTTAATTAACTGATAAGAGGCCTTCAAATTCATTCTTCAAGGATGTTAGATTTTGATTAGGAAAGTCCTAAAAGAAATGGACGAATAATCAATTTTTTTTGTCAACTTAGTCAAATGGTAACTGGTTAATATGATAATTCTAAAAATTAGGTAGAATATTGTAGAGCAGCAGTTTCTATGCATTCCCTTAAAGTTATTATAATATATTTACATCTAATTATCATGGTTATTTAATTTGTTTTGTAAGACTACCTCTCAATTTCACTATATATTTTTTCATCATCCATTACAGTGGTATTTAAATGAGAAGTTGTAAAGTGTAATAAGATAACTTTTATAGCAACCAACCTGAATACATCTTTTCAGCCATCTTGATTGGATAGACATTTAAGGATGAAAAGGGAGGAGATTTTAATGACATTTTTAGGGCAGTTTTACATTTAAAGTCGAGAGGAATCTTTAGATGTATGATTCCTTTTATTTCAGCCGCAGATTAAAAAAGTTCATGTCTCTAGGCTTTCTAGCTCTGTTCTGTTCTGGCATTCATGACCACATGCCAGGTAGGTAGAAACTGAATCTACCTGAATAATCTCTTGACTTCTGGAAAGTTTACAATTTGATATTATCAGACAGAACTTTAGCTTTGATTGGAGAGGAGGGAGACTGTTATGGCTTTAGATGGGTTGTAAAAAAAGTGGGTGTGCATGCAGGCTAACTCACAGCTAACTCACGGCTAACTCACGGCTAACTCACGGCTAACTCACGGCTAACTCACGGCTAACTCACGGCTAACTCACGGCTAACTCACGGCTAACTCACGGCTAACGCACGGCTAACTCACGGCTAACTCCACCTGCCATGAATGAAATGACTGAGCCACAAGTTGAGGACCAATGAAATGCGATTCCCTCCCTCTTGCAAAGCTTTTTGGAAGACGACTGATTATATTTTTTTAATCAAATAGTAGTGTTAAAATATGCCACTTAGTAATGACAAAATGCATTTTAAACTTCACGCACAGTAACACTTTTGTATGACTTAATCAAATGATTTTTAATCGATAGGAGTGGGGAATAAGGTGCTTGAAGTTGTGCATTGATAAGCTCACCAAAGTCGGCATTAACGATAAATAGTCAAATAAAGATGGCCCTTCTCAAAGTCTAGATCACACCATAGTCTGCTGAATTTGCAAGATAACTCTTCTTTCATTTAGATTGTATGTGGCACTGACTTGTCCATGGATTGATGTTTCAGCATTGTCTCAATGAAGAGTTTGGCGTTCGACTAGCCATGTGCGACTTGCACACACAGTTACAAGCCTGCTAGAGTTAGCGGCAGGCGGACGAGCAACATTCACTGTAGTAGTATGGAATGAGCTGAAATGTGAAGCTAACTGAAGCTGGTTAGTAGATCAAGCTTGCTTCGTAGGATACCCCTCTGGTATGGCAGGTAGAGTAGGTGATGTGGTTGTATAGAGAGGGTGTAGAAGTGGTACAGTACTTATCAGGGGTCCAGGCTGTACCAGAACACTGCAGAGATGCTGCACATCTTTACTTCAGTTTACAGACTTTATACCAACTGACCCTCAGTAGATGAGCTCTTCAAACTCAGTCCAGATTCCCCCTGACTCACTGTATCAGAAAGCAGCTTCAAACCCCAGTGTAGATCTATTTGTGTGTTTATGTGCTCAGACCATGTAATTACATCAGGGTAAAGTACTGTGTGTTAGTGGTGATGGTTCAGCCCTCTATATTCATCAGCTGATTAGGTCCCCTGCCTCCCCCTCTGTTTTCTCTCTCTCTCTCTCTCTCTCTCTCTCTCTCTCTCTCTCTCTCTCCTCTCTCTCTCTCTGCTGTAGATCAATGGTGTTTTGCGTAAACAGGGAAATATTGACAAACCGTTTGGAGAAATGGAATGGTTACATAATTAACACCTCTGTTACGATGTGTAGTGTTTTTCTCTACGGTTGGTTTCAGACACACACGCACACAACACGCACGCACACACACACGCATGCACACACACACGCTGATTAGGCAGTTCTGGCACCCACCTCGGTATTGAGTGTACATATTCAATTAGTAAAACTCATTAGTAAAACTTGGCATTTGTTGTTGTTTTTTTCTTCCTGGCACAGAATTAATGGTTTTGATATGCTAATTTGCGGATAATTTAATTTCAAAAGGCCTCAATTAACAGCGTTGTTGTGGACACGAGGAAGTTAAGCAGCATAATATAATTTGCATTAGTAACGAGCAGGGAGTAATTAGCTCTAATTAGCCACTTCAGACAGCACTTGTGTTTACTTTCCTAATGAAGTGGAGGGAGCCGTGTGTGTGTGTGTGTGTGTGTGTGTGTGTGTGTGTGTGTGTGTGTGTGTGTGTGTGTGTGTGTGTGTGTGTGTGTGTGTGTGTGTGTGTGTGTGTGTGTGTGTGTGTGTGTGTGTTCTTGTGCCAAGTGAGGGGCGGGGCAGATGAGGGTTGTGGGTTTGGCACTAGAAAGAGAGTGACATATGGCTTACCAATTGGCTCCATTTACACATATAGGTTACACACACACACACACACACACACACACACACACACACACACACACACACACACACACACACACACACACACACACACACACACACACACACACACACACACACACACACACACACACACACACACACACACACACACACGGCACAATTGGATGAACGTCATTAATTCTGCTTGGTTACATGGTTAATTCTCTGTGGTTACAGGGTTAATTCTCTGTGGTTACAGGGTTAATTCTGTGTGATTACAGGGTTAATTCTCTGTGGTTACATGGTTAATTCTTTGTGGTTACAGGGTTAATTCTGCATGGTTACAGGGTTAATTCTGCTTGGTTACAGGGTTAATTCTGCATGGTTACAGGGTTAATTCTGCTTGGTTACAGGGTTAATTCTGTGTGGTTACAGGGTTAACTCTGCGTGGTTACAAGCATAATTCTGCTTGGCTACAGGGTTAATTTCACATGGTTACAGGGTTAATTATTCTTGGTTACAGGGTTAATTTCACGTGGTTACAGGGTTAATTCTGCTTGGTTACAGGGTAAAATCTGCTTGTGTACAGGGTTCATTCTGCTTGGTTACACGGTTAATTTCGTGTGGTTACAGGGTTAATTTCATGTGGTTACAGGGTTAATTCTGCTTGGTTACAGGGTTAAATCTGCTTGGTTACAGGGTTAATTTCATGTGGTTACAGGGTTAATTTCATGTGGTTACAGGGTTAATTTCATGTGGTTATAGGGTTAATTTCTTGTGTTTACAGGGTTAATTTCATGTGGTTACAGGGTTAATTTTGCTTGGTTACAGGGTTAATTTCATGTGGTTACAGGGTTAATTCTGAGTGGTTACAGGGTTAATTCTGCTTGGTTACAGGGTTAATTCCATGTGGTTACATGGTTAATTTCATGTGGTTACAGGGTTAATTTCATGTGGTTACAGGGTTAATTTCATGTGGTTACATGGTTAATTTCATGTGGTTACAGGGTTAATTCTGCTTGGTTACATGGTTAATTCTGCATGGTTACAGGGTTAATTCTGCTTGGTTACAGGGTTCATTCTGCTTGGTTACAGGGTTAATTCCTCTTGGTTACAGGGTTAATTCTTTGTGGTTACAGGGTTAATTCTGTGTGGTTACAGGGTTAATTCTGTGTGGTTACAGGGTTAATTCTGCGTGGTTACAAGCATAATTCTGCTTGGCTACAGGGTTCATTTCACATGGTTACAGGGTTAATTCTTCTTGGTTACAGGGTTAATTTCACGTGGTTACAGGGTTAATTCTGCTTGGTTACAGGGTAAAATCTGCTTGTTGACAGGGTTAATTCTGCTTGGTTACAGGGTTAATTTCATGTGGTTACAGGGTTAATTTCATGTGGTTACAGGGTCAATTCTACAGGGTTAAATCTGCTTGGTTACAGGGTTAATTTCATGTAGTTACAGGCTTGGAATACAACCAGATCTATAATTGCCTCTGCATTCAATCCTGGACTATCCAGTGTGTTGCGTTCCTATTGGACAGTTCTGTCCCTTTCTTACAGTGTACAGAGCGTGAATACTTGTGTGAGTGTGTTGTCTCTGTTTCATCTTGTCTTGTCCATACTGAGGTGAGGGCTGTCTTTGACGAAGGAGGTTGTGTATTTTGTTAGAGGAGTCGGTAAATAAGGTGGTGTTATTTTCCCAGAGGCAGCCGCAGTCTGGATACACCCCCCCACCCCCCACCCACACACACACTGGCCCCTGGACCCCAGTCGTCAGACAGTGCAAACATTCCACAGGCATCTCCTGGCTTTGTGTCGTCCACTAGTCTCGAGTCTCATCACACACACACACACACACACACACACATGCTCACAGATGCGTAATGGAAGGCTTTTATTTTTGCACTGGTAGAATAGGGCCCCTAGGATCCATGTGCCACGCTCTGCTTGTGGACTACACAGACACACACACTCACACAGTCTCTGTGTCTCCACCGTGCCTCAGCGGTGGCTGAGGTTTTGGAGGGCGTCAAAGTAAAGTTGTGAAGCCAGTTTGGCCACACACACATGCTCACACACACACACACACATGCTCACACACACACACACACACACACACACACACACACACACACACACACACACACACACACACACACACACACACACACACACACACACACACACACACACACACACACACACACACACACACACACACACACACTGTTATGCAGGTGAAGGAGGACCCAAACGCGACTTAACAGAAACAGAGTTTATTAATGCTCAAAACCGAATAACTGAAATCCTCTAGATAGTAGAGGGGAAAACAACTGGAGAAGCGGCCACAGACTGCAGGTCGCTTCGGGTAGGCGCAGGCCGTAGTCAACTGAGACACCTGCTCACACGCAGCGTCTGAAGAAGGCACAAAACACGACAGGACAGGGTGATACACAATCACGGCAAAAAACACGACAGGACAGGGCGAAACGCAATTACAGCATGGAATACAAAACAAGGAACCGACGGCACAGGAACGGAACACAAAGGAATAAATAGGGAGTCTAATCAGGGGAAAGGATCGGGAACAGGTGTGGGAAGACTAAATGATGATTAGGGAATAGGAACAGCTGGGAGCAGGAACGGAACGATAGAGAGAAGAGAGAGCGAGAGAGTGAGAGAGGGAGGGGAGAGAGAGGGATAGGAGGGAAAGAACCAAATAAGACCAGCAGAGGGAAACGAATAGCATGGGGAGCACAGGGACAAGACATGATAATAAATGACAAACATGACAGTACCCCCCCACTCACCGAGCGCCTCCTGGCGCTCTCGAGGAGGAACACTGGCAGCAACGGAGGAAATCATAGATCAAACGGTCCAGCACGTCCCGAGAAAGAACCCCACTCCTCTCCTCAGGACCGTAACGAAAAACGATAAAAAGGGAAACTAGGGTACTACTCTAAAAAAAAAAAATGAGAACTAGGGACAGACTGAGACACAGCAAGGGCAGGGACAAGAACAGGAGAGATGCGATGGCAGGGAACAGACTGAGACCCAGCAAGACCAGGAGCAGAAGCAGAAAAAAATTACCAGACTTCTTCTGCGCGCAGTCTGAACACGCAGCCACGAAACGGCGCGTGTCACGCTCCTGAGTCGGCCACCAAAAGCGCTGGCGAATAGACGCAAGAGTGCCTCGAACACCGGGATGACCAGCTAACTTGGCAGAGTGAGCCCACTGAAGAACAGCCAGACGAGTGGAAACAGGAACGAAAAGGAGGTTACTAGGACAAGCGCGCGGCGACGCAGTGTGCGTGAGTGCTTGCTTAACCTGTCTTTCAATTCCCCAGACTGTCAACCCGACAACACGCCCATAAGGAAGAATCCCCTCGAGATCAGTAGAAGCCACAGAAGAACTAAACAGACGGGATAAGGCATCAGGCTTGGTGTTCTTGCTACCCGGACGGTAAGAAATCACAAACTCGAAACGAGCGAAAAACAACGCCCAACGAGCTTGACGGGCATTAAGTCGTTTGGCAGAACGGATGTACTCAAGGTTCTTATGGTCTGTCCAAACGACAAAAGGAACGGTCGCCCCCTCCAACCACTGTCGCCATTCGCCTAGGGCTAAGCGGATGGCGAGCAGTTCACGGTTACCCACATCATAGTTGCGCTCAGATGGCGACAGGCGATGAGAAAAATAAGCGCAAGGATGAACCTTATCGTCAGACTGGAAGCGCTGGGATAGAATGGCTCCCACGCCTACCTCTGAAGCGTCAACCTCGACAATAAATTGTCTAGTGACGTCAGGAGTAACGAGGATAGGAGCGGACGTAAAACGTTCTTTTAGAAGATCAAAAGCTCCCTGGGCGGAACCGGACCACTTAAAACACGTCTTGACAGAAGTAAGAGCTGTGAGAGGGGCAGCAACTTGACCGAAATTACGAATGAAACGCCGATAGAAATTAGCGAAACCTAAAAGCGCTGCAACTCGACACGTGACCTTGGAACGGGCCAATCACTGACAGCTTGGACCTTAGCGGAATCCATCTGAATGCCTTCAGCGGAAATAACGGAACCGAGAAAAGTAACGGAGGAGACATGAAAAGAGCACTTCTCAGCCTTTACGTAGAGACAATTCTCTAAAAGGCGCTGTAGAACACGTCGAACGTGCTGAACATGAATCTCGAGTGACGGAGAAAAATCAGGATATCGTCAAGATAGACAAAAACAAAAATGTTCAGCATGTCTCTCAGAACATCATTAACTAATGCCTGAAAAACAGCTGGCGCATTGGCGAGACCGAACGGCAGAACCCGGTACTCAAAATGCCCTAACGGAGTGTTAAACGCCGTTTTCCACTCGTCCCCCTCTCTGATGCGCACGAGATGGTAAGCGTTACGAAGGTCCAACTTAGTAAAGCACCTGGCTCCCTGCAGAATCTCGAAGGCTGATGACATAAGGGGAAGCGGATAACGATTCTTAACCGTTATGTCATTCAGCCCTCGATAATCACGCAGGGGCGCAGAGTACCGTCCTTCTTCTTAACAAAAAGAACCCCGCCCCGGCCGGAGAAGAAGAAGGCACTATGGTACCGGCGTCAAGAGACACAGACAAATAATCCTCGAGAGCCTTACGTTCGGGAGCCGACAGAGAGTATAGTCTACCTCGAGGAGGCGTGGTCCCTGGAAGGAGATCAATACTACAATCATACGACCGGTGAGGAGGAAGGGAGTTGGCTCGGGACCGACTGAAGACCGTGCGCAGATCATGATATTCCTCCGGCACTCCTGTCAAATCGCCAGGTTCCTCCTGAGAAGTAGGGAGAGAAGAAACGGGAGGGATGGCAGACATTAAACACTTCACATGACAAGAAACGTTCCAGGATAGGATAGAATTACTAGACCAATTAATAGAAGGATTATGACATACTAGCCAGGGATGACCCAAAACAACAGGTGTAAACGGTGAACGGAAAATCAAAAAAGAAATAGTCTCACTGTGGTTACCAGATACTGTGAGAGTTAAAGGTAGTGTCTCAAATTTGATACTGGGAAGATGACTACCATCTAAGGCAAACATGGGCGTAGGCTTGTCTAACGGTCTGAAAGGAATGTTATGTTTCCGAACCCATGCTTCGTCCATGAAACAACCCTCAGCCCCAGAGTCAATCAAGGCACTGCATGTAGCACCCGAACCGGTCCAGCGTAGATGGACCGACATAGTAGTACAAGATCTAGATGAAGAGGACTGAGTAGTAGCGCTCACCAGTAGCCCTCCGCTTACTGATGGGCTCTGGCCTCTTACTGGACATGAATTAACAAAATGTCCAGCAACTCCGCAATAGAGGCACAGGCGGTTGGTGATCCTCCGTTCCCTCTCCTTATTCGAGATGCGAATCCCTCCCAGCTGCATGGGCTCAGTCTCAAAGCCAGAGGAGGGAGATGGTTGCGATGCGGAGCAGGAAACACCGTTGATGCGAGCTCTCTTCCACGAGCCCGGTGACGAAGATCTACCCGTCGTTCTATGCGGATGGCGAGAGCAATCAAAGAGTCCACATCTGAAGGAACCTCCCGGGAGAGAATCTCATCCTTAACCGCTGCGTGGAGTCCCTCCAGAAAACGAGCGAGCAGCGCCGGCTCGTTCCACTCACTAGAGGCAGCAAGAGTGCGAAACTCAATGGAATAATCCGTTATGGACCGTTCACCTTGGCATAAGGAAGCCAGGGCCCTAGAAGCCTCCTCACCAAAAACTGAACGGTCAAAAACCCGAATCATCTCCTCTTTAAAGTTCTGGAATCTGTTAGAGCAATCAGCCCTTGCCTCCCAGATAGCTGTGCCCCATTCTCGAGCCCGGCCAGTAAGGAGTGAAATGACGTAAGCAACCCGAGCTCTCTCTCTAGAGTATGTGTGGGGTTGGAGAGAGAACACAATCTCACACTGCGTGAGAAAGGAGCGGCACTCAGTGGGCTGCCCGGAGTAGCAAGGTGGGTTATTAACCCTGGGTTCTGGAGGCTCGGCAGGCCAGGGAGTAACAGGTGGCACGAGACGTAGACTCTGGAACTGTCCAGAGAGGTCGGAAACCTGAGCGGCCAGGTTCTCCACGGCATGGCGAGCAGCAGACAATTCCTGCTCGTGTCTGCCGAGCATGGCTCCTTGGAACTCGACGGCAGTGTAACGAGCGTCTGAAGTCGCTGGGTCCATTCCTTGATCGGTTCCTTCTGTTATGCAGGTGAAGGAGGACCCAAACGCGACTTAACAGAAACAGAGTTTATTAATGCTCAAAACCGAATAACTGAAATCCTCTAGATAGTAGAGGGGAAAACAACTGGAGAAGCGGCCACAGACTGCAGGTCGCTTCGGGTAGGCGCAGGCCGTAGTCAACTGAGACACCTGCTCACACGCAGCGTCTGAAGAAGGCACAAAACACGACAGGACAGGGTGATACACAATCACGGCAAAAAAACACGACAGGACAGGGCGAAACGCAATTACAGCATGGAATACAAAACAAGGAACCGACGGCACAGGAACGGAACACAAAGGAATAAATAGGGAGTCTAATCAGGGGGAAAGGATCGGGAACAGGTGTGGGAAGACTAAATGATGATTAGGGGAATAGGAACAGCTGGGAGCAGGAACGGAACGATAGAGAGAAGAGAGAGCGAGAGAGTGAGAGAGGGAGGGGGAGAGAGAGGGATAGGAGGGAAAGAACCAAATAAGACCAGCAGAGGGAAACGAATAGCATGGGGAGCACAGGGACAAGACATGATAATAAATGACAAACATGACACACACACACACACACACACACACACACACACACACACACACGCATGCTCACACACATGCACACAAATTGTTTGCGGAGAGGCCAGGGTGAGAGAGAGAGGGCATCTGTGATTGACTTGTCTAAGCTTGGAGGGATTGGGTGAATAGAAGACTGGCGAGGTCTCAGTGTGTGTGTGTGTGTGTGGTGTAAACCTATTCCATATGCGTTTTGTCTGCTATTCAATATTAGACTGCTTCACATTTACAAACACATGGACACTCACACCAACACCCACACCAATCTGCACTTTCAAATAATATCTATAAACATCACATTGCTAAAACAGTTGAAATATTTGCAAACATTACATTTTTTTGATGGGATTTTTCTTAACACTGAACTTCTTATCTCCTGGTGAAATCTGAACCTCTGGCCCAATCTAACAAGAGAGGAGAGTGGAGAAAGCCACTGAATGACGGGTTCTTAGTGTTCTGGCATCAGACAGTATGTTAGGATAGGGTGTCTCCACTGACAGGAATCTAACAGTGTGTGCCAGCCTGGCCTGGTCCGTTGTGTCTCTCTGTACGCGTTTCCCTTAGTAATGATTGTTCTCTCTTTTTCTTTCCATGTTCTCCGGTCCTGCTGTTCACCCTCCTCACAACAACAGGTAATCATCTTTATGTTACTGTTAGATTTGTTATGAATAATGCTTCAAAAACCATGGTACTTCCCCACTACTGCTCATTCAGTTACACATTACAATATAGCTATATACTTTAGACATAACAGCTAGCCACTTTAGCCGTTAGTTTACTTTAGCCATCAGTTTACTTTAGCCATCAGTTTACTTTAGCCATCAGTTTACTTTAGCCATCAGTTTACTTTAGCCATCCGTTTACTTTAGCCATCCGTTTACTTTAGCCATTAGTTTACTTTAGCCACTAGTTTACTTTAGCCACTTTAGCCGTTAGTTTACTTTAGCCACTTTAGCCGTTAGTTTACTTTAGCCACTTTAGCCGTTAGTTTACTTTAGCCACTTTAGCCGTTAGTTTACTTTAGCCGTTAGTTTACTTTAGCCACTTTAGCCGTTAGTTTACTTTAGCCGTTAGTTTACTTTAGCTGTTAGTTTACTTTAGCCACTTTAGCCGTTAGTTTACTTTAGCCGTTAGTTTACTTTAGCCACTTTAGCCGTTAGTTTACTTTAGCCGTTAGTTTACTTTAGCCGTTAGTTTACTTTAGCCGTTAGTTTACTTTAGCCACTTTAGCCGTTAGTTTACTTTAGCCGTTAGTTTACTTTAGCCGTTAGTTTACTTTAGCCACTTTAGCCGTTAGTTTACTTTAGCCGTTAGTTTACTTTAGCCACTTTAGCCGTTAGTTTACTTTAGCCGTTAGTTTACTTTAGCCACTTTAGCCGTTAGTTTACTTTAGCCGTTAGTTTACTTTAGCCGTTAGTTTACTTTAGCCGTTAGTTTACTTTAGCCGTTAGTTTTGTAACGGTTCTCTTTTGGTGAAGGAGAGTCGGACCAAAAAGCAGCGTGTAGATTGCAATCCATGTTTAATCAACAAACGTAAACACGAATTAACACAAACACTACAAAACAATAAACGTAACGAAAACCGAAACAGCCTATACTTGTCAACTAACACAGCAACAGGAACAAAGACACTCAGGACAATCACCCACGACAAACTCAAAGAATATGGCTGCCTAAATATGGTTCCCAATCAGAGACTACGATAAACACCTGCCTCTGATTGAGAACCACTCCAGACAGCCATAGACTGCTAGATACCCCACTAAGCTATAATCCCAATACCAACACCAAAACCCCAAGACAAAACACACCACAATACAAAAACCCCATGCCACACCCTGGCCTGACGCAATACATGAAGATAAACACAAAATACTTCGACCAGGGCGTGACAAGTTTACTTTAGCCGTTAGTTTACTTTGGCCATTAGTTTACTTTAGCCATTAGTTTACTTTAGCCATTAGTTTACTTTAGCCACTTTAGCCATTAGTTTACTTTAGCCATTAGTTTACTTTAGCCATTAGTATACTTTAGCCAGTTTAGCCACTCGTTTACTTTAGCCACTTTTGCCATTAGTTTACTTTAGCCATTAGTTTACTTTAGCCACTTTAGCCATTAGTTTACTTTAGCCATTATAGCCATTAGTTTACTTTAGCCACTTTAGCCATTAGTTTACTTTAGCCATTAGTTTACTTTAGCCACTATAGCCATTCGTTTACTTTAGCCACTTTAGCCACTAGTTTACTTTAGCCACTTTTGCCATTAGTTTACTTTAGCCACTTTAGCCATTAGTTTACTTTAGCCACTTTAGCCATTAGTTTACTTTAGCCACTTTAGCCACTAGTTTACTTTAGCCACTTTAGCCATTAGTTTACTTTAGCAACTTTAGCCACTAGATTACTTTAGCCACTTTCGCCATTAGATTACTTTAGCCACTTTAGCCATTAGTTTACTTTAGCCACTATAGCCATTCGTTTACTTTAGCCACTTTAGCCACTAGTTTACTTTAGCCACTTTTGCCATTACATTTACATTACATTTAAGTCATTTAGCAGACGCTCTTATCCAGAGCGACTTACAAATTGGTGCATTCACCTTATGACATCCAGTGGGACAGTCACTTAACAATAGTGCATCTAAAACTTAGGGGGGGTGGGGTGAGAGGGATTACTTAACCTATCCTAGGTATTCCTTAAAGAGGTGGGGTTTCAGGTGTCTCCGGAAGGTGGTGATTGACTCCGCTGTCCTGGCGTCGTGAGGGAGTTTGTTCCACCATTGGGGGGCCAGGGCAGCGAACAGTTTTGACTGGGCTGAGCGGGAGCTGTACTTCCTCAGTGGTAGGGAGGCGAGCAGGCCAGAGGTGGATGAACGCAGTGCCCTTGTTTGGGTGTAGGGCCTGATCAGAGCCTGGAGGTACTGAGGTGCCGTTCCCCTCACAGCTCCGTAGGCAAGCACCATGGTCTTGTAGCGGATGCGAGCTTCAACTGGAAGCCAGTGGAGAGAACGGAGGAGCGGGGTGACGTGAGAGAACTTGGGAAGGTTGAACACCAGACGGGCTGCGGCGTTCTGGATGAGTTGAAGGGGTTTAATGGCACAGGCAGGGAGCCCAGCCAACAGCGAGTTGCAGTAATCCAGACGGGAGATGACAAGTGCCTGGATTAGGACCTGCGCCGCTTCCTGTGTGAGGCAGGGTCGTACTCTGCGGATGTTGTAGAGCATGAACCTACAGGAACGGGCCACCGCCTTGATGTTAGTAGAGAACGACAGGGTGTTGTCCAGGATCACGCCAAGGTTCTTGGCGCTCTGGGAGGAGGACACAATGGAGTTGTCGACCGTGATGGCGAGATCATGGAACGGGCAGTCCTTCCCCGGGAGGAAGAGCAGCTCCGTCTTGCCGAGGTTCAGCTTGAGGTGGTGATCCGTCATCCACACTGATATGTCTGCCAGACATGCAGAGATGCGATTCGCCACCTGGTCATCAGAAGGGGGAAAGGAGAAGATTAATTGTGTGTCGTCTGCATAGCAATGATAAGAGAGACCATGTGAGGTTATGACAGAGCCAAGTGACTTGGTGTATAGCGAGAATAGGAGAGGGCCAAGAACAGAGCCCTGGGGGACACCAGTGGTGAGAGCGCGTGGTGAGGAGACAGATTCTCGCCACGCCACCTGGTAGGAGCGACCTGTCAGGTAGGACGCAATCCAAGCGTGGGCCGCGCCGGAGATGCCCAACTCGGAGAGGGTGGAGAGGAGGATCTGATGGTTCACAGTATCGAAGGCAGCCGATAGATCTAGAAGGATGAGAGCAGAGGAGAGAGAGTTAGCTTTAGCAGTGCGGAGCGCCTCCGTGATACAGAGGAGAGCAGTCTCAGTTGAATGACTAGTCTTGAAACCTGACTGATTTGGATCAAGAAGGTCATTCAGAGAGAGATAGCGGGAGAGCTGGCCAAGGACGGCACGTTCAAGAGTTTTGGAGAGAAAAGAAAGAAGGGATACTGGTCTGTAATTGTTGACATCGGAGGGATCGAGTGTAGGTTTTTTCAGAAGGGGTGCAACTCTCGCTCTCTTGAAGACGGAAGGGACGTAGCCAACGGTCAGGGATGAGTTGATGAGCGAGGTGAGGTAAGGGAGAAGGTCTCCGGAAATGGTCTGGAGAAGAGAGGAGGGGATAGGGTCAAGCGGGCAGGTTGTTGGGCGGCCGGCCGTCACAAGACGCGAGATTTCATCTGGAGAGAGAGGGGAGAAAGAGGTCAGAGCACAGGGTAGGGCAGTGTGAGCAGAACCAGCGGTGTCGTTTGACTTAGCAAACGAGGATCGGATGTCGTCGACCTTCTTTTCAAAATGGTTGACGAAGTCATCTGCAGAGAGGGAGGAGGGGGGAGGGGGCGGAGGATTCAGGAGGGAGGAGAAGGTGGCAAAGAGCTTCCTAGGGTTAGAGGCAGATGCTTGGAATTTAGCGTGGTAGAAAGTGGCTTTAGCAGCAGAGACAGAGGAGGAAAATGTAGAGAGGAGGGAGTGAAAGGATGCCAGGTCCGCAGGGAGGCGAGTTTTCCTCCATTTCCGCTCGGCTGCCCGGAGCCCTGTTCTGTGAGCTCGCAATGAGTCATCGAGCCACGGAGCGGGAGGGGAGGACCGAGCCGGCCTGGAGGATAGGGGACATAGAGAGTCAAGGGATGCAGAGAGGGAGGAGAGGAGGGTTGAGGAGGCAGAATCAGGAGATAGGTGGGAGAAGGTTTGAGCGGAGGGAAGAGATGATAGGATGGAAGAGGAGAGAGTAGCGGGGGAGAGAGAGCGAAGGTTGGGACGGCGCGATACCATCCGAGTAGGGGCAGTGTGGGAGGTGTTGGATGAGAGCGAGAGGGAAAAGGATACAAGGCAGTGGTCGGAGACTTGGAGGGGAGTTGCAGTGAGGTTAGTGGAAGAACAGCATCTAGTAAAGATGAGGTCGAGCGTATTGCCTGCCTTGTGAGTAGGGGGAAGGTGAGAGGGTGAGGTCAAAAGAGGAGAGGAGTGGAAAGAAGGAGGCAGAGAGGAAAGAGTCAAAGGTAGACGTGGGGAGGTTAAAGTCGCCCAGAACTGTGAGAGGTGAGCCGTCCTCAGGAAAGGAGCTTATCAAGGCATCAAGCTCATTGATGAACTCTCCGAGGGAACCTGGAGGGCGATAAATGATAAGGATGTTAAGCTTGAAAGGGCTAGTAACTGTGACAGCATGGAATTCAAAGGAGGCGATAGACAGATGGGTAAGGGGAGAAAGAGAGAATGACCACTTGGGAGAGATGAGGATCCCGGTGCCACCACCCCGCTGACCAGACGCTCTCGGGGTGTGCGAGAACACGTGGGCGGACGAAGAGAGAGCAGTAGGAGTAGCAGTGTTGTCTGTGGTGATCCATGTTTCCGTCAGTGCCAAGAAGTCGAGGGACTGGAGGGAGGCATAGGCTGAGATGAACTCTGCCTTGTTGACCGCAGATTGGCAGTTCCAGAGGCTACCGGAGACCTGGAACTCCACGTGGGTCGTGCGCGCTGGGACCACCAGAGTAGGGTGGCCGCGGCCACGCGGTGTGGAGCGTTTGTATGGTCTGTGCAGAGAGGAGAGAACAGGGATAAACAGACACATAGTTGACAGGCTACAGAAGAGGCTACGCTAATGCAAAGGAGATTGAATGACAAGTGGACTAAACGTCTCGAATGTTCAGAAAGTTAAGCTACATAGCAAGAATCTTATTGACTAAAATGATTAAAATGATACAGTACTGCTGAAGTAGGCCAGCTGGCAGTGGGTGCGTTGTTGACACTACACTAATCAAGTCGTTCCGTTGAGTGTAATAGTTTCTGCAGTGTTGCTATTCGGGGCTAGCAGGCTAGCTAGCAGTGTTGTTTACGTTACGTTGCGTTAAAAGAACGACAATAGATGGCTAGCGAACCTAGAAAATCGCTCTAGACTACACAATTATCTTTGATACAAAGACGGCTATGTAGCTAGCTAAGTAGCTAGCTACGATCAAACAAATCAAACCGTTGTACTGTAATGAAATGAAGTGAAAAAGTGATACAACCTGTGAATGCGACCGGGTAGTTGAGTTCTATACAGAAGACGTTGGCTAGCGTTGGCTAGCTGTTGGCTAGCTAGCAGAGTTGGCTAGCTAGCAGAGTCACCTACGTTAAGGACGACAAATAGCTGGCTAGCTAACCTCGGTAAATTAAGATAATCACTCTAAGACTACACACTCTAAACCTAAACAACACAATTATCTTGGATACGATGATACGAAGACAGCAAAGACAGCTATGTAGGTAGCTGACACTAAACTAATCAAGTCGTTCAGTTGAGTGTAATAGTAATAGTTTCTCAGTGCAGCTAATCAGTGGACGTTAGCTAGCTGGCTAGTGAAGACTACGTTAGGACGGCGAAATACGATAATTACGCAATTATCTTTGATACAAAGACGGCTATGTAGCTAGCTGAGAAGAAATTGCTAAGATAAGACAAATCAAACCGTTGTGATATAATGAAATATAATGAAAAAGTTATACTACCCGTTGGAGCGACGTGCAGATGCGACCACTCGCTCCAACCGGAACCGGAAACTTTAGCCACTTTAGCCATTAGTTTACTTTAGCCACTTTAGCCATTAGTTTACTTTAGCCACTTTAGCCACTAGTTTACTTTAGCCACTTTAGCCATTAGTTTACTTTAGCAACTTTAGCCACTAGATTACTTTAGCCACTTTCGCCATTAGTTTACTTTAGCCAATAGATTACTTTAGCCACTAGTTTACTTTAGCCACTAGTTTAACTTAGCAATTAGTTTACTTTAGCCACTTCTCCTGTAGTGGAGAGAGAGGTCAGAGAGCCTGGCGTTCTCATGTAGTGGAGAGAGAGGTCAGAGAGCCTGGCGTTCTCCTGGAGTGGAGAGAGAGGTCAGAGAGCCTGGCGTTCTCCTGGAGTGGAGAGAGAGGTCAGAGAGCCTGGCGTTCTCCTGTAGTGGAGAGAGAGGTCAGAGAGCCTGGCGTTCTCCTGGAGTGGAGAGAGAGGTCAGAGAGCCTGGCGTTCTCCTGGAGTGGAGAGAGAGGTCAGAGAGCCTGGCGTTCTCCTGGAGTGGAGAGAGAGGTCAGAGAGCCTGGCGTTCTCCTGGAGTGGAGAGAGAGGTCAGGGAGCCTGGTGTTCTCCTTGAGTGGAGAGAGAAGTCACAGCTAGGGTTGGCAATAGAACTCCGAGTCACACACACACACACACACACACACACACACACACACACACACACACACACACACACACACACACACACACACACACACACACACACACACACACACACACACACACACACACACACACACACACACACACACACACACACACACGTGTCTTTATGTGAGATTTATAGTCACTACTCAGTGGAGAGAAGGAGCTGGATGGAGCTATATAGCTAATGAATGAAGGCACTGCTATGATTATGAGCTCCTTTCCAAAGCTCACCCTAACTAAACACACACACACACACACACACACACACACACACACACACACACACACACACACACACACACACACACACACACACACACACACACACACACACACACACACACACACACACACACACACACACACACACACACACACGTACACGTACACATTTTGAGGTACTGATTTACAAATGAGTTGACCTCTGGGTTGCCCTTGAGCTGTGATAGGCCCACACCCCTCGCATGAATTACAAAGAACATGCATATGCATGAACAGCTGAAGAGGTGGGATAAGTGTGTGTGTGTGTGGGTGGGTGTAAGTGGGCAGGTTTGTATTGATCATTATGGGTTAGTAAAGTACCTTTTATTTAATTGAATGAAGTTAAGGACCACAGGCCTCCCTGTCTCTCTAGGTCGAACCCGTTTGAATGCAGAGTGACAGAGGAAGAGGGAGAATGAGAGCGAGGGAAAAAGAAAGCGACAAACTCCTAATTTAACTAAAGGTGTCGTGTGGCTTCTTGGGTACACCATTACATAAAATCAGCCAGACGACTGTTAATGTACTAGTTCTATAATGTGGACCGTAGTGACATTGTGAAAACCCGTCCGTCCCTGAATTGTTCTCAGGGTTTAATGGATGTTTTAACCCCTTTCCTCTTTATGGACTTCCTCACATGTCCTACTGCATCTAACTATACCGCTAGATTCATTAACACACCATTCTTTACACAGCCCTGCCAAACTTTTTCTCTCTCTCCACCCCTCTCTCTCTCCTCTCTCTCTCTCTCTCTCTCTCTCTCTCTCTCTCTCTCTCTCTCTCTCTCTCTCTCTCTCTCTCTCTCTCTCTCTCTCTCCATCCCTCTCTCTCTCTCTCTCTCTCCATCCCTCCCTCTCTCTCTCTCTCTCTCTCTCTCTCTCTCTCTCTCTCTCTCTCGCGCTTTCTGAAGACGGAGCCGAAATTGCCTAGTGAGGTAAATAAATGACTTTCATCGATTGGCATAGTTAGACTGACTTTATCGCAGTTTGTCTTGTCCAGATAGGGATCTGTGTGCGATAGAGAGAGCAGCGGTATTAGAGGATGTGTGTGTTTCAGGCTGGTAAAATCGGTGTAAAATTTTCATGATGAGTATCTCAGCATATTAAAACTGTCGCTAGCGCAGAAAAACTGGCCTCTGGGCTCACGAACGAGTGTGCATGAGTGTGTATGTGCGGGTTTGTATGTGTGTGTGTGTGTGTGTGTGTGTGTGTGTGTGTGTGTGTGTGTGTGTGTGTGTGTGTGTGTGTGTGTGTGTGTGTGCGTGCGTGGAGGAATATAATAGAGAGGAAGCCATTGCCTGCATATGGAACACAGATGGAAGGACAGGCTGAAAATGGTGTTATTATTGTAATATTCTGGAAAGGTTGTGATGCT
>NC_060175.1:39401656-39434156 GCF_021184085.1 Oncorhynchus gorbuscha | reverse complement strand
TTCAGAGAATTGCAGGGGAAGAGTACAATACCTTTTCATTGTACAGATTCGTTGCCCTTTGTTGAGCTGTAGATCCACTCGGGTGTCCCCAAAAGTTTTCAAAAGCACCATTGCTTGTAAGTGCCCAACCGTACTTTGGTGTCTCATTGCTGCCTTGGTTAGACAACTCAAGTTAGCAAAGCCAGTGTGGCTCCAAACACCAAATCGATCACTTGCAAATAATAGGCATTCCCAGCAGTAGAGTTTGCAGTGCTTCTCGGAGCCTGTGAGCCATTGATAGCGCGAACGAACCCCTTTCGTGGCGAACGAACCCCTTTCCCGCCTGTGACAGGCTTTGTAGCGTCGGCGTCGACCTCTCCTGACAATGTCTAACTTTTCTTGAAAAGTTTGTCTTGAGAATGGCGTTATAATTATATCCTCGACCAAATCGATATCTTCTCCTTCCGCCATTGTGGGTTGAAAAAACAGCTTAGTAGTAGGCAAATTAATTAGTTTATCAAATTCAGTTTTCTAGTTCTGAGGTTCTGCATAGACCTGCCCATATCGGACCTGCCTCTCAATATTGGTAATCCAATCAAAAGATGTGCACGCACTACGCCTGCTAGCTGGCTCCTGTGTAACACTGGAGCCAGCCAGCAGGCGTACAATAGCCAACTCTAAAGCTGATTGGTTGACACTAAATTTGAATTTCCATTCACTTTAAGCTACGAGCACCCGCACTGTTGATTCTGAAGGCCTGAGGGCAGATTTTAGACCCCTGGCAACACATGATGGCTGAATATGATTGGATAAAAGATCTAACAAAAAGACCAGCCCTCCAAATCTCAACCTGGGGCTGGAAGCAGTGCAACCAAGAGGAAAGCTATGAAATGAAGAGTATAACGCTTACTCTGGGGAATCATTTAATACATATTTGTGGGAAAATATATTTTAAAAAAATGATATTCTGATGATGTTTAGGCCAGCAGAGAAGGCCTTGCTGGCCCTGATGGCACACCACTGCTCTCTCCATGTGCAGAGAAAAGTGACATTTTCTAATCCTCTCAGGCCTCCTGAGGATATTGACTCCTTTTCTCTGCCTGTCTAATGTGCCCTTTTCACTGGAGGAGAAGAGACAGAGCAACTGAAAGGAAGGAGAGAGAGAAGGGAGGGATGTGTTTAGATGTATTTCTGCTTGTAGGGTCGGTACCTCAACAGTGTTCACTTATTTCGCTGGAGGGTCTTTCACACCACGGGCGAGGAGAAAGGCTCATCGATACGCCAGATAGGCGGCAGATTGATTCAACTGTTTGCAACAGACTTTAATTTTTATTTTTATTTTTACAAATTCTCCTTTTGTGTTTGGGTGTAATCATACAAAAAAGGAGATGTATCCTCAATTTTAACACCACAATTTATAGATATTGGTGGCAGGTAGCCTAGTGGTTTAAGAGCGTTGGGCCTGTAACTGAAAGGTCGCTTGTTTCGAATCCCTGAGCCAACTGGGTGAAAACATCTGTCGTTGTACCCATGAGCAAGGCACTTAACCCTAATTGGTCTTGTTCGTCGCTCTGGATAAGAACGTCTGCTAAATGACTCAAATGTAAATGTCAACTGTAGGTATCCCCCAGCAATTCAATTGTAATTAAATGCTGCAAAGAAGCAACAAACTAAAAAATGACATTTTTAAGAGTGCAGCAAATGAAACAATAGCTGTATAAGAATATTGTTTTAATTGTAATGAATAGAGGACTTGATGAACACAGCTCTGTGTTTCTGCTGTCGGCCTTTCATTTCTGTGTTCTGCTTCAAATTGAAGCAGGCAGCAACCTGAGAGAGGAAACACAGGAGCGAGTGAACGAGAGAGAAAAAGAGGGAGATCTATGGAGGAGAGGACCCACTGGGCAAAAACTGGTTGAATCAACGTTGTTTCCATATCATTTCAACCAAACAAATATAAATGACTTAAATGTAAATGTAAATGTAAATGTGATGATGTTGAATTCATGTGGAAAACTTATTGGATTTGCAGAAAGTTATGAACTTAACGGCGTTTAGCGTTTTTTTCACCCAACGTTTTACCTAGATCCAATGAAAGGTACATTTTCACTTTAGTTGACAACTCAACCAAATCTAAATGAGAACTAGACGTTGGACTGATGTCTGTGCCCTGTGGGGAGGAAGCAACCTACAGAGTGAATACGTTTTATCTTTTCAATACCATCATCCTTTGTGTGTTTCAATTCTGACAACACTTGAAATGATTTGTTCTCTTGTGTGAGAGTTCTGGATGTGAAATTGCATTAGAAGAAAAGTGGTTTTCAGCTTTGAGAATGAGACAGATGTGAATATGGGAATGAATTGTAACCTACTAAGTTATTATTATTAAATGAATTTCTTCTGTCACCTTCAGAGTAAACTGCTCTAAATGAGGTTACTTTATTTAACAGTGATTGTCTTGTATCCTGAATGAGATACACATGCTTTTTGTCATGTTTGTCATTTATTATCATGTCTTGTCCCTGTGCTCCCCATTCTATTCGTTTCCCTCTGCTGGTCTTTTTAGGTTCTTTCCCTCTTTCTATCCCTCTCTCTCTCCCCCTCCCTCTCTCACTCTCTCGCTCTCTCTTCTCTCTATCGTTCCGTTCCTGCTCCCAGCTGTTCCTATTCCCCTAATCATCATTTAGTCTTCCCACACCTGTTCCCGATCCTTTCCCCTGATTGGAGTCCCTATTTATTCCTTTGTGTTCCGTTCCTGTCCCGTCGGTTCCTTGTTTAGTATTCACCGTGCTGTGATTGTGTTTCGCCCTGTCCTGTCGTGTTTTTTTGCCTTCATCAGATGCTGCGTGTGAGCAGGTGTCTCTGTCAACTACGGCCTGCGCCTACCCGAAGCGACCTGCAGTCTGTGGCCGCTTCTCTTGTTATTCCCCTCTACAGACTAGAGGATTTCTGTTATTCCCTGTTTGGACTTGAATAAACTCTGTTTCTGTTAAGTCGCTTTTGGGTCCTCTATCACCTGCATGACACTTTTACCTGATCACTTGGAACCTCTTACAGCTGATCTAAATTCTAAACGCTATCAGTCCATGTTCTAAAAACATGATTACATTTGGTAGTGCTTGAAGGCATACTTTATGATTGTTTAAGGGTTTTAATGTAGCTTAGTTTATGCACTGTTAATAACTAATAGTTACACGAGCACACTATATCTACCAATGAGTTATAACGGTTTACTATAAACTTTATATTAGGAAATAAGCATATAAATTCTTTATGAACCATTTATACATTATATCTAAATGTAAAGTGTTGCCTTGAATGGTACTCTAAACCCTAGATTGTGGTGAATGTGACTGCATTGGTTTCCCATGGGTCTATACCGTAGTCATGTGATCGGCCCATCTGACTTAAGCGGCCGTGTGTTTTTTCTCAGGAGTGACTCGCCACCCTTTAGTAACAATCGTTCCTGATGTTAAACCCATCAGAAGTCTCCCTGTGCCACGGGATCTCTCTATTAATCTCCCGTGTGTGTGTGTGTGTGTGTGTCAGGGGTGAGGGTAAGCCATGGGAAAAGGGAATACCTGAGTGGATTACTGTGATCCCAAGGACACTTTGTGTGGGCCATTCAAGTTCACATTTCTTTTTAATTGACTGACCTTTGGTGTTCTTTTCTCTTTAACTGGGCATTAGAACGACCCTCACAGCTCACTACGCTGGTTTACAAACACCAGAGCTATGTTTGAATACCCATACTAACATACTGTATACTACATGCTTAATTAGAATATACTACATACTATATACTATTAAACGAACGGTATCCTTACAGTTGAGCGTACTAAAGCTTCACCTGTGTACCGGAAGTTGATGCTGTTGCTTGGCAACCCCTTGCTATTTTGTTAGTATAACAAATTACTAGCGAGACATTTTACGACTTTGAGTGTGTTATTAAATTCAATCTGGAGTGCCAGAGTGCGCTCTGGGCATTCGTAAATTCAGAGCGTTGTCGGATTGTCTGTTCGGAGCGCACACTGCCAGGCAGTGTCACCGGACGCTCTGGCCGGGGAGTAGGGTTGATCCGAGCGTTCTGACCTCATAACGGCAGTCAAGCACCCAAGATAACTGGCTAGCTTGCTAGCTACTTCCAGATACAAATGAGAGAACACCCAACTCTGACCATTTTATTCCCCCTAGCAGAGCTGGTTAGGCTGTTTTCATGTTATCCCGAGTGTTGGCAACTAACTGTACTGCTGTCAACAAATTGAGTTACACTTTTTTACTGACACCGGCCATAGACAACTGGTGTTGAGTGTTCGTAAATTCATCAGTTATTCTGTGCTCTGGCACCCTCAGACGAGAGTCTGAAATCGGAGTAGAGCATTTAAGAATGCACCTGAATGTCCATTGAGAAAGCACAATGACTATACCACTTAGCTAAACTAATAATGACGGGAATAATCACGTCAATAAACATTGGATAGTTAGTTAGCATATAGTTAATATACTGGCAAGTTCGATGTATTAGTAGCCAGAGGTGTGGATTCGAGTCATAAATATGATGACTTGCAACTCGACTTTGACTTTAACACCAATCAATCAATCAATCAAATTTTATTTATATAGCCCTTCGCACGGTGGCTAGGAAAAACTCCCTAGAAAGGCCAAAACCTAGGAAGAAACCTAGAGAGGAACCAGGCTATGTGGGGTGGCCAGTCCTCTTCTGGCTGTGCCGGGTGGAGATTATAACAGAACATGGCCAAGATGTTCAAATGTTCATAAATGACCAGGATGGTCGAATAATAACAGGGCAGAACAGTTGAAACTGGAGCAGCAGCACAGTCAGGTGGACTGGGGACAGCAAGGAGTCATCATGTCAGGTCGTCCTGGGGCACGGTCCTTGGGCTCAGGTCCTCCGAGAGAGAGAAAGAAAGAGAGAATTAGAGAGAGCATATGTGGGGTGGCCAGTCCTCTTCTGGCTGTGCCGGGTGGAGATTATAACAGAACATGGCCAAGATGTTCAAATGTTCATAAATGACCAGCATGGTCAAATAATAGTAAGGCAGAACAGTTGAAACTGGAGCAGCAGCATGGCCAGGTGGACTGGGGACAGCAAGGAGTCATCATGTCAGGTAGTCCTGGGGCATGGTCCTAGGGCTCAGGTCAGTTGAAACTAGAGCAGCAGCATGGCCAGGTGGACTGAGGACAGCAAGGAGCCATCATGTCAGGTAGTCCTGGGGCATGGTCCAAGGGCTCAGGTCCTCCGAGAGAGAGAAAGAAATAAGGAGAGAATTAGAGAACACACATTTAGATTCACACAGGACACCGAATAGGACAGGAGAAGTACTCCAGATATAACAAACTGACCCTAGCCCCCCGACACAAACTACTGCAGCATAAATACTGGAGGCTGAGACAGGAGGGGTCAGGAGACACTGTGGCCCCATCTGAGGACACCCCCGGACAGGGCCAAACAGGAAGGATATAACCCCTCCCACTTTGCCAAAGCACAGTCCCCACACCAATAGAGGGATATCTTCAACCACCAACTTACCATCCTGAGACAAGGCTGAGTATAGCCCACAAAGATCTCCAATGACTCGTGACTTAACTTGAACTTGAGCCTTTTGACTCAAACTGACTTGATACCTCCCCAAACCCAAATATGAAAAATTATGCTATTAAAAAAGTGTGCAGCGAATCAACTGTTCATTTAACGGATTACAGTTTGAATCAGACAGTAGCCAATCAAATTGTACCAGCTGAGAAAAAGTTGCGCGTGACAGTGCAGAGGAACATCGGTGGGTGAATTCAGATGGAGCCCTTGGAAAGATGATACCCAAAATTATTTTGGGGGGATATAAAGATTACGCTGTAGTCAACAAAAAACGTATTGCAACTTGCAAAAACATGAAGGAAGAAAATGACAGACGGAGGCGCAACAACTTCCAACTTTGTTCGACATTTGAAGCTGCACAAAGAACGGTAAGTTGTGGCTAATATAGCCGACAGCTATATATAACTTTGCTACTGTAGCATGTAGTCTAACATAACGTTAAATCAATTAGCCTCCGCACAGCCAGTCAGTGCGGGAACGTGATCATTGCACCAAAGATTGAGCTACAACTGGCTAGACAGTTGGTAGCCGTTATCCTGCCTGATGTTACTGCTGTTCCTAAAACCATTGCATTGACATAGGTTAGCCTACTGTAACCGCACACAGAGAGAGTGTGTGTGTGTGTTAAGGTTGGGCGATTGTGTACTAGCCTACATCGCCCAATTGCGCCACATAGCGATCCTCGATTGTCGATCGCTATGGGGGGGGGGGGGTCCTTTCTCATGGCCACCCATGTATTTCCATGGAAATTACGTTTATTTGGAAAGTAAAATACAGTGGGGCAAAAAAAGTATTTAGTCAGCCACCAATTGTGCAAGTTCTCCCACTTAAAAAGATGGGAGAGGCCTGTAATTTTCATCATAGGTACACTTCAACTATGACAGACAAAATGAGTGGGAAAAAGATCCAGAAAATCACATTGTAGGATTTTTTATGAAATTATTTGCAAATTGTGGTGGAAAATAAGTATTTGGTCACCTACAAACAAGCAATATTTCTTGCTCTCACAGACCTGTAAATTCTTCTTTAAGAGGCTCCTCTGTCCTTCACTCGTTACCTGTATTAATGGCACCTGTTTGAACTTGTTATCAGTATAAAAGACACCTGTCCACAACCTCAAACAATCACACTCCAAACTCCACTATGGCCAAGACCAAAGAGCTGTCAAAATTGTAGACCTGCACCAGGCTGGGAAGACTGAATCTGCAATAGGTAAGCAGCTTGGTTTGAAGAAATCAACTGTGGGAGCAATTATTAGGAAATGGAAGACATACAAGACCACTGATAATCTCCCTCGATCTGGGGCTCCACGCAAGATCTCACCCCGTGGGGTCAAAATGATCACAAGAACGGTGAGCAAAAATCCCAGAACCACACGGGGGGACCTAGTGAATGAACTGCAGAGAGCTGGGACCAAAGTAACAAAGCCTACCATCGGTAACACACTACGCCACCAGGGACTCAAATCCTGCAGTGCCAGACGTGTCCCCCTGCTTAAACCAGTACATGTCCAGGCCCGTCTGAAGTTTGCTAGAGAGCATTTGGATTATCCAGAAGAAGATTGGGAGAATGTCATATGGTCAGATGAAACCAAAATATTACTTTTTTGTAAAAACTCAACTTGTCGTGTTTGTAGGACAAAGAACAACATACCTACTGTGAAGCATGGGGGTGAAAACATCATGATTTGGGGCTGTTTTTCTGCAAAGGGACCAGGACGACTGATCCGTGTAAAGGAAAGAATGAATGGGGCCATGTATCGTGAGACTTTGAGTGAAAACCTCCTTCCATCAGCAAGGGCATTGAAGATGAAACGTGGCTGGGTCTTTCAGCATGACAATGATCCCAAACACACCGCCCGGGCAACGAAGGAGTGGCTTCGTAAGAAGCATTTCAAGGTCCTGGAGTGGCCTAGCCAGTCTCCAGATCTCAACCCCATAGAAAATCTTTGAAGGGAGTTGAATGTCCGTGTTTCCCAGCAACAGCCCCAAACCATCACTGCTCTAGAGGAGATCTGCATGGAGGAATGGGCCAAAATACCAGCAACAGTGTGTGAAAACCTTGTGAAGACTTACGGAAAACATTTGACCTCTGTCATTGCCAACAAAGGGTATATAACAAAGTATTGAGATAAACTTTTGTTATTGACCAAATACTCATTTTCCACCATAATTTGAAAATAAATTAAATAAAAATCCTACAATGTGATTTTCTGGATTTTTTAAATGTCTGTCTTAGTTGAAGTGTACCTATGATAAAAATTATAGGCCTCTCTCATCTTTTTAAGTAGGAGAACTTGCACAATTAGTGGCTGACTAAATACTTTTTTGCCCCACTGTATATATACAGTATTTTTAAAAGCATTAAGGATTTGCGTAAATGTAATATACTAACTATTACTCTTGTTAAAAATATGAAATTGTATTACATTTGGTGAAGAGCACATTATGACTTGTTTAGGACTCGAAACTCAAAGTTTAGGACTTGAGACTTGTCTTGAGACTTGTCGGTCTTGACTTGAGATTTGACTCGGACTTGCCTGTCTTGACTTGATAAAGTATCCTTACGAACCACATAGCATATCATTGCAGCAGTATGTACCGGTATGTTAGCGGGCTTGAGACTTACTGGTAAAACAATGACTTTGTCCCACCTCTGTTAGTAGCCAACTAACATTAGGTAGCCTGCTAACATACCGGTACATACTGCTGCAATGATATGCTATGTGGTTCGTAAGGATAGTTTATCATTACTTTATTACATTGCTCAACATTTTCTTAATTAGTTAGTTTGAAGCAATGAATTTGTATCCGCTTTCGTTGGACGTCGGCTGCATATTTTCCGAAATTTTCTTAAAATCTTAAATCGTTGTGAAGCCACGCCCATTTTTTGAAGAATTGCATTATGGGCCCTAAAAGCACAGAAATGGTGTCCACTGCTTGTGTACTTTGTATTTTGGTGAATGTAGTACGACATCCGGGAACGTTTGGCATACTAACTATATCCATACTATGACCAATAAGCAAACTATAAACTCGGCCTCCCGGGTGGCGCAGTGGTTAAGGGTTGCTGTACTGCAGCGCCAGCTGTGCCATCAGAGACTCTGGGTTCGCGCACAGGCTCTGTCGTAACTGGCCGCGAGATGTCCTTGTCTCATCGCACACCAGTGACTCCTGTGGCGGGCCGGGCACAGTGCGTGCTCACCAAGGTGCGCGCTAACCAGAGCCAGTGCGCGCTAACCAAGGTGCACGCTAACCAGAGCCAGTGCGCTAACCAAGGTGCACGCTAACCAGAGCCAGTGCGCGCTATCCAAGGTTGCCAGGTGCAACCTCCGACACATTGGTGCAGCTGGCTTGGATGCGTGCTGTGTTAAGAAGCGGTTGGGTTGTGTATCGGAGGATGCATGATTTTCAACCTTTGTCTCTCCCGAGCTCGTACGGAAGTTGTAGACTGGACACCACGAAATTGGGAAGAAAAAAAAAAAGCATACTATAAACTCATTTTACGCCACAAATAGTATGGTTAGTATGAGTATTTGAACACAGCTCTGGACTATAGACACATCCAAATGGAATTGTATCAAGCTATTGAACTGGCTTAACAAAGCGTGCTTAGAGTGCGTGGATGTGTGGATGTGTGTCTGCTACTCCACCCCCAGTATTGCTGGTTTGGTTTTGATCTAGGGGGTCACTCGTTGGCCTTCTTGGTTTCATCTTACACGGGTAAATTATAATCAATCACTGAAATTACATCCAACACAGCACGGGCCTCTCTCTCTCTGTGTGTGTGTGTTTGAATGGACCAGGCCAAGTTTGGGTCCCAGAGCCTGTATTGGGGTTAGATGACGTCAGTCCAATAGGGCTATTCTGTCTCTGTTTTGATTAGACTGAACAAAATCCAACTGTTTTTGTCTTTTCTTTATTTAAGAGAATAAAAATGGATGTGTGTGTGTGTGTGTGTGTGTGTGTGTGTGTGTGTGTGTGTGTGTGTGTGTGTGTGTGTGTGTGTGTGTGTGTGTGTGTGTGTGTGTGTGTGTGTGTGTGTGTGTGTGTGTGTGTGTGTGTGTGTGTGTGTGTGTGTGTTAGTGGAAACAGGTCTATTTCCGTGGTAGTGTATGGGTAAGAGTGGTTGTTGGGTGGTTGGCAGTAATTGGGAGGCCATTTTGAAGCTGATCTGTGGGTGGGGTGGTAGAGTATTAGTACTGGTGTGTGGGTGGGGTGGTAGAGTATTAGTACTGGTGTGTGGGTGGTGTGGTAGAGTATTAGTACTGGTGTGTGGGTGGGGTGGTAGAGTAGTAGTACTGGTGTGTGGGTGGTGTGGTAGAGTATTAGTACTGGTGTGTGGGTGGGGTGGTAGAGTAGTAGTACTGGTGTGTGGGTGGTGTGGTAGAGTAGTAGTACTGGTGTGTGGGTGGGGTGGTAGAGTAGTAGTACTGGTGTGTGGGTGGTGTGGTAGAGTATTAGTACTGGTGTGTGGGTGGGGTGGTAGAGTAGTAGTACTGGTGTGTGGGTGGGGTGGTAGTGTATTAGTACTGGTGTGTGGGTGGGGTGGTAGTGTATTAGTACTGGTGTGTGGGTGGGGTGGGAGAGAGAGAGAGAGAGAGAGAGAGAGAGAGAGAGAGAGAGAGAGAGAGAGAGAGAGAGAGAGAGAGAGAGAGAGAGAGAGAGAGAGAGAGAGAGAGAGAGAGAGAGAGAGAGAGAGAGAGAGAGAGAGAGAGAGAGAGAGAGAGAGAGAGAGAGAGGCCACTGCCAACACTCACAACTCCACCACATGTCCCATACCAAACCTTCCATAGGTCTGTCCATTGTCTTCATTGATCTCTCCCTCGTTTTCTTCCTTCCTTTCCCTCCCCTCTGTTCTCCAGCCCTATGCTGCTTCATATTTTCGCAGTGCTCCAGTTTTCCTAAGTTATTGCTGGAGCAGGGATGTGGCGCCGTGTGTGTTAGTGAAAGGCGAGCTCGAGCAGGGAGATGGGGAGGAATGACTAGTGTGTGTGTCCAGAAGCACACAGTGTTAGAGTTTAAACAGTCTCCTTTATTTATTACTCTTCTGGCACCTGCCCTGTTTTTCAGGGTGTGTGTGCGTGTGTGTGTGTGTGGCCGTGTGTGTGTGTGTCTATTTTTTCATCGTTTTGGAAATGTAAACACAGCTAAAATGCATCCAGATGTTACCAGCTGCGTTCCGCCACCACAAATACTGGGCAGGGAGGTAGTCTGTGTGTGTGTGTGCACACGCGAGTCTGTATCTTTCACTCCCAGTTCCCCGCAACCCACACAAACACACACACACACACAAAATGATTGTGTGATTTCAAGGATTGTCTAGTCTCTTTTGTATGAGTATGTGTGTCTGTGTGTGTGCGTACTCAGATGAATCTATTGGGAATGCTGTGTGTGCACACGTCTGTGCCAACCTGCTGAATGGGTGAATCGTGCCTTTTTAAAGTAGCTCTGGGTTAGGATCTAGAAAAGTCCTATGTTAAAAGTGCTGCTACGGACTAAAGATGCTAAACCAGTTAAGAGAGTGACAGTGCCTCCATAAAACCCATTGACCCTGCAGACCCCCCCATTACAGTAGAGAGATGGACCCTTTATACACACACGCACACGCACACACACGCACACGCACGCACGCACGCACACACACACACACACACACACACACCTGTCATGGTGGTGGGCTGTGGGTTTTGGGGTGGGAAGGTGTTAATTGGTTGACACAGGGGAGGAGTGCAGTCGTAAAATCACCAACACTCTCAGCAACCCTGAGAGGCCCTGACACACACACACACACACACACACACACACACACACACACACACACACACACACACACACACACACACACACACACACACACACACACACACACACACACACACACACACACACACACACACACACACACACACACACACACACACACACACCTATGTAAAATGGGTTCAGCTACACAGTATTGTATCAACCACAGAGTATTCACTTGCACATGGTTCTAATTGCAAGGCAAACAGTGTTAATGTTTGTTTGCTAAATGCACATTAAGTGTCCACACAGTCACATACATATGTACACACACACACACACTGACCTGCGTGTTTGACAGAGAGAGAGGTTCCACTAATTAGCAGAGCTCTAGTGTTTATAATGTGATGAGCTGATATTATTACTCTCTCTCACTCTGCAACAGGTAAACACATTTAAATATCAGATGGAAATGCAGCCGCTTTAGAAGAGTTTCACTGTGTGTGTGTGTGTGTGTGTGTGTGTGTGTGTGTGTGTGTGTGTGTGTGTGTGTGTGTGTGTGTGTGTGTGTGTGTGTGTGTGTGTGTGTGTGTGTGTGTGTGTGTGTGTGTGTGTGTGTGTGTGTGTGTGTGTGTGTGTGTGTGTGTGTGTGTGTGTGTGTGTGTTACTCCTTTGGGAGTAATTAGGAAGTGAAGGTGGGGGTTTCTCAGTCTGCTCTCTCTCATTAGTGTGAATATGGAGAGTAGCAGAAAAGTCTCTGTGCTACATCACTTCACAGTATTTAGAAACATACATGGATAACTAGCACACATGCATTAGTGCCTCACTGGAGTGCTTTATTGCCCTGCACACTGAGACAACTGTCATAGTCACTTTATAAATGTGAATTCACATCTGTGGTGACTATTAGACTAGCTTGATGTATCTTTATGTGTGTGTTCCTCTAAAGCACACCAAAACAGTGTCTGTTCTGATCCTATAGCCTTACCATGCCCTGGCTGCTTGTTTGGGTTGGTCCTTCCAAACATACTATTACTGGAGGCTTCCTCTCTGCTCCCTACTGGGGTCTACCCTTTAGCCTGCTACATTCTATTCCTGGACCTAGGGCTAATTTAACACTGAGCTACACTGGAGGTCCTCTCCTCACCTCTCCTCTCCTCTCTCCTCTCCTCTCCTCTAGCTATGCCTCTTGGATGATTTGCCAGATGCAACGTATCACAGTAACCAACACACAACCCCAACACAACTCTCCACCCAGCTATTAATACATAAACACTACTGCATGTCTTCAAATGATTCTAGAAGGGCACGTCATCTCAGTTTGATAGTCAGGCTGTCATGATGCAACAAGTCTACCTTTTGTTCTGTAGGCTAACACGCATGGGCAAGAAATAAGAGAAGGGGAAAGCCTGCATCTTTACGACATACACTCAACTTAGAGAAAGGAGAAGGAAGAAAAAGGAATGCAAGCAAGAGATTTAAGAGAGAGAGAGAGAGAGCGAGTAAGTGAGTGAGAGAAACATAGGTGGTTTGGACAAAAGCGGTATTGTATCATATGAAATGACTTTAGAGTTGAAAGCTTTAAAAGTCCCCCTGAGAGCCAGATCATAAAGCCTGGAGACAGGCCTAGCCTAGCAGCCCGTCCCAGAGCCAGACAGGCCTAGCCTAGCAGCCCGTCCCAGAGCCAGACAGGCCTAGCCTAGCAGCCCGTCCCAGAGCCAGACAGGCCTAGCCTAGCAGCCCATCCCAGAGCCAGACAGGCCTGGCAGGCGAGCCCAGAGCACAGCACTTCCAGGAAAAGAAGATGTAAAAATCTATTTGCTGTGAGAAAAGTAAACAATCAGAAATGACAAATATGCAGGTTTTTTCCATCTCTTTTTTTCATGCTGTTTTTTCACTGTTATTAAAGAAGACAGATGATGGGAAGAGCAGAATTAGAAGTCAGAGGTTTGTTGTGAGGGATAGCAGACACGTTTATGGAGAGAGATTACCCCCTCTCTACCTCTCTCTCCCCCTCAGTATATCACACAGGCTTGAAACGGTCAAGCTGTGCCTTTCACACACATGCACAGAATACAAGCCCTCCTATGTCCAACAATAAGAAATCACAGTTTTTAATTGAAAAATCAGAGGTCAATATAACCCCTGGGTGGAGGGATAGAGCGAGAGAGAGAGAGGGGTATAAACCTCAGGGCCTGTTTGGTCAGTAAGGGCCTCAGAGGCCACAGCAGACTCCTCCATTAGCTGAACGATCTGAGCCCAGGGAGGTGTGCGCTTAGCAGCAGTTTGTCCAAATTGCTCATAACATTGATCTGCCATGTTAGTTTCTTATGTGTGTGTCAGTTAATGCTCTGTATTTATAATTGTATTGATAGAGCATGGTGAGGTGGTGCTTTGGCTTGGTTTAGAGTCACGTGAATGTGATGTGAGGCAATGCTAGGCAAGCTCCAAGCAGCTTATCTCCAGTGTCTTTACATAGAGATGTTATTACTGCAGTTTGTGTCACTGTCAGATCTGACATCATGAACTGCTAATCTCCACTAACAGATGTAATGCTGTTTGGAACTATTTTTGTGTGTGTGTGAATGTGTGTGTGAATGTGTGTGTGCGCACAGTTGTGTGGGTGTCAAGGCATCTTTCAACCCATCATGAATTATGTCTTAATAATATAATCCTCTTTTCATGTTTATTTCCTCCTGGTGTGGTTGAGATGAACAGATCTGTAGTGACTCCTGGTGTGGTTGAGATGAACAGATCTGCAGTGACTCCTGGTGTGGTTGAGATGAACAGATCTGTAGTGACTCCTGGTGTGGTTGAGATGAACAGATCTGTAGTGACTCCTGGTGTGGTTGAGATGAACAGATCTGCAGTGACTCCTGGTGTGGTTGAGATGAACAGATCTGTAGTGACTCCTGGTGTGGTTGAGATGAACAGATCTGTAGTGACTCCTGGTGTGGTTGAGATGAACAGATCTGCAGTGACTCCTGGTGTGGTTGAGATGAACAGATCTGTAGTGACTCCTGGTGTGGTTGAGATGAACAGATCTGTAGTGACTCCTGGTGTGGTTGAGATGAACAGATCTGCAGTGACTCCTGGTGTGGTTGAGATGAACAGATCTGTAGTGACTCCTGGTGTGGTTGAGATGAACAGATCTGTAGTGACTCCTGGTGTGGTTGAGATGAACAGATCTGCAGTGACTCCTGGTGTGGTTGAGATGAACAGATCTGTAGTGACTCCTGGTGTGGTTGAGATAAACAGATCTGCAGTGACTCCTGGTGTGGTTGAGATGAACAGATCTGCAGTGACTCCTGGTGTGGTTGAGATGAACAGATCTGCAGTGACTCCTGGTGTGGTTGAGATGAACAGATCTGCAGTGACTCCTGGTGTGGTTGAGATGAACAGATCTGTAGTGACTCCTGGTGTGGTTGAGATGAACAGATCTGCAGTGACTCCTGGTGTGGTTGAGATGAACAGATCTGCAGTGACTCCTGGTGTGGTTGAGATGAACAGATCTGTAGTGACTCCTGGTGTGGTTGAGATGAACAGATCTGTAGTGACTCCTGGTGTGGTTGAGATGAACAGATCTGCAGTGACTCCTGGTGTGGTTGAGATGAACAGATCTGTAGTGACTCCTGGTGTGGTTGAGATGAACAGATCTGTAGTGACTCCTGGTGTGGTTGAGATGAACAGATCTGTAGTGACTCCTGGTGTGGTTGAGATAAACAGATCTGCAGTGACTCCTGGTGTGGTTGAGATGAACAGATGTGCAGTGACTCCTGGTGTGGTTGAGATGAACAGATCTGCAGTGACTCCTGGTGTGGTTGAGATGAACAGATCTGTAGTGACTCCTGGTGTGGTTGAGATGAACAGATCTGTAGTGACTCCTGGTGTGGTTGAGATGAACAGATCTGTAGTGACTCCTGGTGTGGTTGAGATGAACAGATCTGTAGTGACTCCTGGTGTGGTTGAGATGAACAGATCTGTAGTGACTCCTGGTGTGGTTGAGATGAACAGATCTGTAGTGACTTACTGGAAAAGAAAGAACAAGGAAAAAAACAAACATGTTTCCCAGGCCCCAATTAGCCCATTTTTACAGCCCCTAGTTACTCTCTCCTCTCCTCTCCCCTCCTCCCCCCTCTCGCTCTCTCCTCTCCTCTCCTCCCCTCCTCCCCCCTCTCGCTCTCTCCTCTCCCCTCCTCCCCCCTCTCGCTCTCTCCTCTCCTCTCCCCTCCTCCCCCCTCTCGCTCTCTCCATCTCTCTCTCGTCTGATGTCTGCTAACTGAAATGCTCCTCATTACTGAGAGTGCTTAGACACCACAGACAAAAGAGAAGCAGGGGGGCAGAGGGAGAGGGGGGGGTGAGAGACCAGTTAATGCTATAAAAGTCCAATCTTCCTCCTCTTGAATCATTGTTCTCTCTGCTCCCCCTGTTTATCTGTCCTATAGGCAGGAGACCTGTAAAAGAGAGAACCATGCATGAGTGCGTGTGTGTTTTCTACTGTTGTTTAGCGAATAGCCATTTATCTCACACGTGTGTGTGTGTTTGCATTGTGCTGCGGTTGTTTGTGTGTGTGTGTTTAGTTGTGGTTGTTATAATTGTCTATGAAGCAAAGTGTTCCTCCATACAGTATGTGAGTGAAGCAGTGGTTCCGGAGCCTTCTAGTCTTAATGAGGTCAGCATCCACTCCCATATTCCCAGCTGGCTGCCGTGTTTACACATGTAACACCAACCACAAACAACAGGCATGCATCATGTTGTCTTTTCTCTTCTCTTTGTTTTGTCTAGTCTGTTCTTTCCTCTCCCCCCTGTTCTTCCAACTCTCCCTACTTTGTATGTGGGCCAAGACTAACTTAGACTAACAGGTGGGGGACATCTTGATGGTGTGTGCTGTCTGGTCGCTCCGATATACGCCTGACTCCACATACACACACAGTAATGAGTCAGTGTGGCTGGAGAGCAGATTCTCTAATAGGAGAAGAATGTGGAGTGCTGTGTGTCTGTGGCCCGTTTTCCACTGCAGCCAGGCACACATTCACACTGTTTCCTGCCCTGGGGTCTTCCTCTGTCTCTCCCCCCTCTCTCTATCCTAATGGACGCTGGTATAAAGGGATCCGCTCTCTTATACACACTCTCTCTTTCTGTCTTCATCTTTCTTCTCTCTCTCTTTCCCTCTTTCCTTTCCTCCGTTTCTTCTTCTCTTTCCTCTACTATTTCTTCTTCTCTTCTTCATGTCTCATCTTCCTCAGGGCCAGAGACTGGGTTTAGTCTCGGTTTAGTCAGGTCTAGTGTTGGTCTGTAATGGGCTTTCAATTAGTATGTGGTTGTCCAGTAAAGCAGGACACCAGGTCCACACACATCCAGTACCTTGTGAGTCAGACAGTCAGACATAGTTAGCCAGGGTTATTACTGAGGAAATGGAGGTGGTTAGGGAGGAGAAGTGTCTCCAGCTGGTACGAAGGGAAACACACACACACAGAGAACACAGTTTAAACCGAGCCTCGGCCCGACACCCACTTAATGGAACTCTTAACTAGGCGAGGAGCTACTTTAAACAAATCGAGACAGAACTTTAAAAATCACATTCAAATACTTTAACCTTGAAATCTCCTCTTGCCAACGCACCAGGCACTTTTTTTCATCTGTTAAATGTTTGAGTGTTTGATAGTTTGAGGTCTATAGCAGAACCCGCGCGGGAATTAATGTCATTCATATGCCCCGCGGAAATTACTTTTCAAATGCATATAATCTAAAACATGCAAATGAGGCTGGCTTTATGCTCCCTGTTTAATATGAATTATCATTTTGTGAATACCTATTATTACTGCATACATTTCTCCAATTATAGTGTTCTTTTTTGTCACTTTTGCATACGGACAGGCGCGTGCTCACACACACACTGTTTGCAGTGGTATTTCTTTTTGATGTGGGTATTTTAATGAAGAGTAATACGCATGGTAATGACATAGTCCACTCCTCTTCCTTTCTCTCTCTTTTTCTCTCCCCCTCTCTCTCCCATCGCGTTATGGTAAATGATTGGGGTGAAGAGGATGGGTGTGGGTTCTGATTTAAAAACTAAATAAGCCAATGTTTCACAGCGTGGCCGCAATTTCATCCTCAAAAAAATACTTTTTTCTTAACTACAAATGAAAATCACAAGACATGCAATACAAGTTGTTTTTGGTGAATTTTGAATTGGCAAAGTGAAATATTAATGTGTTTTAAAAGTGAACAGTGCATGTTTAGTTTGTCTTTCTCTCCTTCATCCTTTGCTTCTTGTGATAAAGGCCTCAGCAGGGAAATGAATGTCCTTTCTCAATTGAATTGACGGCATCCCTTTTTCAAATGAATTACTCTATTCATTTATTTATATTGCACCATCAATTATTCTATTAATATTAGTAGATTTCAAATTAGTAGTACTTCTCTCGTTATTCTCTCTACCCCTATTAATTAGCATGCATATCACTTTAACAAAGATTTTTCTTTCTCTTCTAAATGATAAAAGAGACATGTTTTTATTCAATGAGAACCGCCTTAGAAAGTATTAATATTTTAGTTTTGTCCCAAAAGACAAAAACATGGAGAAAAGCAATAGAAAACTAACAATTACCAGAATAACAATATAGACTGTCACTACTGAGTATGTCTGGTTGTTCTGCTTTTTCCCCTTTGAGGTATAAAAAAACAGAGGGAATAGTGTGTGTGTGTGTGTGTGTGTGTGTGTGTGTGTGTGTGTGTGTGTGTGTGTGTGTGTGTGTGTGTGTGTGTGTGTGTGTGTGTGTGTGTGTGTGTGTGTGGTGTGTGTGTGGGTGTGTGGGTGTGTGTGTGTGTGTGTGTGTGTGTGTGTGTGGGTGTGTGTGTGTGTGGGTGGGTGGGTGGGTGGGTGGGTGGGTGGGTGGGTGTGTGGTGTGGGTGTGTGTGTGTGGGGGGGGAGATATCATCTTGTTCTGCCACTTTTTGGATGTGGTGTGGGAATTAATTAGTGCAGTGAAGCCTTGGACCAAGTTCAAAAGTAGTAAAATTCAATTAATTTGAAAAGTGGACATGCTATCATTTTCCCCACATGTCTCCTTTAAAGTCTGCCCTGTTTTTATTACGGACTTATTCAATTACATTTGATTAAACCCTCTCTGATCCAATCTATTAATTAACTGGGAAATGCAAAGTGACCGACTTGAAAGCAGATGAATAAAATTATATCATGTCCGTTTATTAAAACATTTTACGTCCTCGTTTTTTAAATCCCACTTCAGCACTTTATGAAGTCAGTTTTCCAGGTGAATCTGTGTATTTGTTTTCACTACCTCGTAACCATTTTGATTTGCTAAATAAAAATCTGTTTTTGCCTCAGGCATTTGACGAGCACAATTACATGAATTAATATAGCTGAGTCCAGCCTTCGTTTCCACAATGGGGGAAGAAAAGCTAAATGTCCAGAATTGTACATAGTATTCTTATTATTAGTATTCTTACTCAACTAATGAAAGGTTGATCCATCTGTTGTAATGAAGTTGATGGAGTTGCCACAGTGGAATGTGTAGGATATCCAGGGCAATATTTGCAGAGGGATGTAGTCTGTTCAGGAGCAAGGATCTGAGGATTCCACAAGGCTGAGAGAAGGATAACTCAATGTTTCACACAAGTGGCCCATTCATACAGCAAACCTTGTATTGGACTGGGGGGAAATATCATATCACACTGCTTATTCCACATGGAGAGATATGTTAAATGTATGAAAGGCTGTGACAACATTTATAAAAAGCACATTTATTCCTGACAGACTAATGTGACAGTTACTTAGACAACAAGCAGGCAGACGTTTAACCCTGAAACAAAGGGGGATTCAGTTTGGTTTAAAAGCCTTCTATTTTATAAGAGCTTTCTTCAGAGATAAACAAAACCAAACACACTTTGACAGGCGTGACACACACACATACACACACATACACACACATACACACACATACACACACAGGCGATGGGAGCGAGCCGCTCTCTAATGCAGGATGCTTTAGTACCACCCATCTTCTGTCAGTCTTTTGATTCATGTGACACCTGTTACTCTCCGACGCTCTAATATGCACACACACACACACACACACACACACACACACACACACACACACACACACACACACACACACACACACACACACACACACACACACACACACACACACACACACACACACACACACACACACACACACACACCCACACAAACCACACACACACACACCCCCACACAAACCACACACACACACACCCCCACACAAACCACACACACGAACACGTCAGGATCTGTCTCTTTCTTCCTGACTTTTTCTTCCTTCATTGCTTTCTTGCTTCCCTCATTTTTATCAGTCTTCGTGTTCACAGTGTAATACGTATCATTTTGTTTTGGCGTCACAGAGATGTGGATAACAGTTTTGATGGAGTACCACGTGGCCCTCCGTTTAACCTCTCCTCTTCTTCACAATCACACCTTCCTCTGTCCTCAGACCAGCTGACTCCTCTGTTTTAGGCATCATCCCTATCTTCTTCCCCCTCTTCCCCCCTCCCTGCCCACCCTCTCACCCGTATAGTCATCCCTCTAACTCACCCACCTCTCCCACATCCCCCCCCTCTCTCTCTCTCTCTCTCTATTCCTCTCTCGCTCCATCTGAAGGTCATTCTAATAAAGGCGTCTCGTAGGACCTAGCTGCTAATTGCTCAGTGGCGCGCAAGCTGGTTTCTGATGGTAATAAAGAAACCACCTCTGTTCTCTCTCCCCCTCTCTACCCCCTCCCTAACCTCTGTTCTCTCTCCCCTCCCTAACCTCTGTTCTCTCTCCCCCCCTCCCTAACCTCTGTTCTCTCTCCCCCTCCCTAACCTCTGTTCTCTCTCCCCCTCCCTAACCTCTGTTCTCTCTCCCCTCTCTACCCCCTCCCTAACCTCTGTTCTCTCTCCCTCCCTACCCCCTCCCTAACCTCTGTTCTCTCTCCCCCTCTCCACCCCCTCCCTAACCTCTGTTCTCTCTCCCCCTCTCCACCCCCTTCCCTAACCTCTGTTCTCTCTCCCCCTCTCCACCCCCTCCCTAACCTCTGTTCTCTCTCCCCTCTCCACCCCCTCCCTAACCTCTGTTCTCTCTCCCCTTCTCCACCCCCTCCCTAACCTCTGTTCTCTCTCCCCCTCTCCACCCCCTCCCTAACCTCTGTTCTCTCTCCCCTTCTCTACCCCCCTCCCTAACCTCTGTTCTCTCTCCCCCTCCCTACCCCCTCCCTAACCTCTGTTCTCTCTCCCCCTCTCCACCCCCTCCCTAACCTCTGTTCTCTCTCCCCTTCTCTACCCCCCTCCCTAACCTATGTTCTGACATGTTAAATACAATCTGGGTATTAACACTGTGGACTGTCATAGCCTGCCCTTACCCTGCTATTACCCCCTAATACTGGAAAAGGACGGAGGGTGAGAGGGGGGGGCAGAGGGTGAGAGAGAGGGGATTATTCATTCTCATGATCACAAGAGGATGTTCAACCGGCCGATGTCTTGACCCTTATTCCTCACACACACACACATTGCACACATTCACATTCCACACACACAACACACACATGCACGCTCACACTAATAACCCTCAATTCTTCAGAGTGTAGGACTCGTGATTTTACCTAAGATAAATGAGGTGTGTGAGAGGCCTGCTCCTTCTCCAAATATTTGTCTGTGTGTAGCTGTGTGTGTGCATTCGTGTGTGTGTGTGTGTGTGTGTGTGTGTGTGTGTGTGTGTGTGTGTGTGTGTGTGTGTGTGTGTGTGTGTGTGTGTGTGTGTGTGTGTGTGTGTGTGTGTGTGTGTGTGTGTGTGTGTGTGTGTGTGGAGAGCACCACTCCCAGCTAACACATAACGTTCTGAGAACCATGTTTCTTAAGTGGGAATTTCAGTACTTCAGCATGACGTTTTCTGCAGGTTTCCTCCTGGTTCTATTTAAAGTCATGTTCTCAGAACATTAAGAAACTTTACATAAAAAAACACAACAAAACATTAGTAACGTTCAAATAATATTATTTAAGAACATATACATTCCATTCGCAGCATCAACAAACATTTCTCTATCCTCTATCTTGGTAAGCCAGGTCGCAGTTGCAAATGAGAACTTGTTCTCAACTAGCCTACCTGGTTAAATAAAGGTGAAATAAAAAAAAATAAAGTGTGTTCAGGTGTGTTGGCCCACTAATTGGCCACACCTGATCTTAATGAGTACTTGATTCCTTTGAAATGGGGTGTGTTTGAATAGACCCAAATCAACAGCTCTGTATGTTAAAAAAAAATAGAGCATGCTAGCTCCTTCCTGGTGGTGCAGTGGACTGTGTCCATGGATAGAGGACAGAAGATCATAGGATTGACACTGCTACAAAAAAAAATGTGTTTGCACGATTCATTTCCATGTGTCCTATCTGTGCTTGGAGTTCAAAACGGTTAACCTAAACTAGCAGTGTTATTAAAAGTCTTATTGGAACATGTTCTCAGAACATGAATTAATTATCTTCAAATAGTCTATCATTTACGTTCTCTTTAATAAAACCTTCCAGGAAAACTTCCAGGGTTCCCACAACTTCCATGGAACCAAATATGCTAGCTGGGCTTCTAGCAGACTATGGGCAAACTGGTAAATCACTTACTGCACTCTAAAAAGAGGGGTCGGGGTTGAGGAAGGACTGAATATTTGCCTGGGTCACTCACACACACGGAGCGATCTCATCTTTGTGGAATGTGGTGTGTGTTTACCTATGGCTCCTAAGCCCACCTGACTGAGAGCTGTAATCTTTATGGCCTCGGCAAACAGGGACTTTGTCTTCAAAGAACCACAATCTCACATAAACTCACATGCGGACAAACCCCCACACACATGCTCAGAAAGCCCAAGCACCATATGGCCAGTCCAGACTCTAGGTTGTGGGTCGGTGCGTGTTCTTTTTTAATATCAACTTTTTATTATTGTCTCCTTCAGTTCAAGGCACACACCTCTTCTAGCTGGCTCCCTTTGCCTGTCCCTCCTCCACTACTTCTCTCTCTATCCCTACTCCTCTGTCTCTCTCTATCCCTACTCCTCTGGCTCTCCCTCTCCCTCCTCCGCTACGTCTCTCTCTATCCCTACTCCTCTGTCTCTCTCTATCCCTCCTCCGCTCCTTCTCTCTCTATCCCTACTCCTCTGTCTCTCTCTATCCCTCCTCCTCTGTCTCTCTCTATCCCTCCTCCTCTGTCTCTCTCTATCCCTACTCCTCTGTCTCTCTCTATCCCTCCTCCTCTGTCTCTCTCTATCCCTCCTCCTCTGTCTCTCTCTATCCCTCCTCCTCTGTCTCTCTCTATCCCTACTCCTCTGTCTCTCTCTATCCCTACTCCTCTGTCTCTCTCTATCCCTCCTCCTCTGTCTCTTTCTATCCCTACTCCTCTGTCTCTCTCTATCCCTACTCCTCTGTCTCTCTTTATCCCTCCTCCGCTCCTTCTCTCTCTATCCCTACTCCTCTGTCTCTCTATCCCTACTCCTCTGTCTCTCTCTATCCCTCCTCCTCTGTCTCTCTCTATCCCTACTCCTCTGTCTCTCTCTATCCCTACTCCTCTGTCTCTCTCTATCCCTCCTCCTCTGTCTCTCTCTATCCCTCCTCCGCTCCTACTCTCTCTATCCCTCCTCCGCTACTTCTCTCTCTATCCCTACTCCTCTGTCTCTCTCTATCCCTCCTCCTCTGTCTCTCTCTATCCCTACTCCTCTGTCTCTCTCTATCCCTCCTCCGCTCCTTCTCTCTCTATCCCTACTCCTCTGTCTCTCTCTATCCCTACTCCTCTGTCTCTCTCTATCCCTCCTCCTCTGTCTCTCTCTATCCCTACTCCTCTGTCTCTCTCTATCCCTCCTCCTCTGTCTCTCTCTATCCCTACTCCTCTGTCTCTCTCTATCCCTCCTCCTCTGTCTCTCTCTATCCCTCCTCCTCTGTCTCTCTCTATCCCTCCTCCTCTGTCTCTCTCTATGCCTACTCCTCTGTCTCTATCCCTCCTCCTCTGTCTCTCTCTATCCCTACTCCTCTGTCTCTCTCTATCCCTACTCCTCTGTCTCTCTCTATCCCTACTCCTCTGTCTCTCTCTATCCCTACTCCTCTGTCTCTCTCTATGCCTACTCCTCTGTCTCTCTCTATCCCTACTCCTCTGTCTCTCTCTATCCCTCCTCCTCTGTCTCTCTCTATCCCTCCTCCTCTGTCTCTCTCTATGCCTACTCCTCTGTCTCTCTCTATCCCTCCTCCTCTGTCTCTCTCTATCCCTACTCCTCTGTCTCTCTCTATCCCTACTCCTCTGTCTCTCTCTATCCCTACTCCTCTGTCTCTCTCTATCCCTACTCCTCTGTCTCTCTCTATCCCTATCCTCTCCTCCTCTGTCTCTCTCTATCCCCTCCTCCTCTGTCTCTCTCTATCCCTACTCCTCTGTCTCTCTCTATCCCTACTCCTCCTCTGTCTCTCTCTATCCCTCCTCCGCTCCTTCTCCTCTGTCTCTCTCTATCCCTACTCCTCTGTCTCTCTCTATCCCTACTCCTCTGTCTCTCTCTATCCCTAGAGACAGGGAGGGGGAGACACAGGGGAGAGGAGGGAGAGACAGGGGCGGGGGAGACACATGGGAGAGGAGGGGGAGACAGGGGAGAGGGAGGGGGAGACAGGGGAGGGGGAGACACAGGGGAGGGGAGGGGGAGACACAGGAGAGAGGAGGGGGAGACACAGGGGAGAGGAGGGGGAGACACAGGGGAAAGGAGGGGGAGACACAGGGGAGAGGAGGGGGAGACACAGGGGAGGGAGGGGGAGACACAGGGGAGAGGAGGGGGAGACACAGGGGAGGGGAGGGGAGGGGAGGGGGAGACACAGGGGAGGGGAGGGGGAGACACAGGGGAGGGGAGGGGAGGGGGAGGGGGAGACACAGGGGAGGGGAGGGGAGGGGGAGACACAGGGGAGAGGAGGGGAGGGGGAGACACAGGGAGGGGAGGGGAGGGGGAGACACATGGGAGGGAGGGGGAGACACAGGGGAGGGAGGGGGAGGGGGAGACACAGGGGAGGGGGAGGGGAGGGGGAGACACAGGGGAGGGGGAGGGTGAGACACAGGGGAGGGGAGGGGAGGGGGAGACACAGGGGAGGGGGAGGGGAGGGGGAGACACAGGGGAGGGGAGGGGGAGACACAGGGGAGGGGGAGGGGAGGGGGAGACACAGGGGAGGGGGAGGGGAGGGGGAGACACAGGGGAGGGAGGGGATGGGGAGACACAGGGGAGGGGAGGGGGAGACACAGGGGAGGGGAGACACAGGGGAGGGGGAGGGGAGACACAGGGGAGGGGAGGGGAGGGGGAGGGGAGGGGAGGGGGAGACACAGGGGAGGGGGAGGGGAGGGGGAGACACAGGGGAGGGGAGGGGGAGACACAGGGGAGGGAGACACAGGGGAGGGGGAGGGGAGGGGGAGACACAGGGGAGGGGAGGGGAGGGGGAGACACAGGGGAGGGGGAGGGGAGGGGGAGACACAGGGAGGGGGAGACACAGGGGAGGGGGAGGGGAGGGGGAGACACAGGAGAGGGGAGGGGAGGGGGAGACACAGGGGAGGGGGAGGGGAGGGGAGGGGGAGACACAGGGGAGGGGGAGGGGAGGGGGAGACACAGGGGAGGGGAGGGGGAGACACAGGGGAGGGGGGGAGGGGGAGACACAGGGGAGGGGAGGGGAGGGGGAGACACAGGGGAGGGGAGGGGAGGGGGAGACACAGGGAGGGGAGGGGAGGGGAGACACAGGGGAGGGGAGGGGGAGACACAGGAGAGAGGAGACCTATTTCAGAACTTGAATTTCTGAGCTCCCAATTCAAGTTCAAGTAGACCACTTCAAGCCCCTTTTATTGTTTAAAAATGCAGGTGGAACATGGAAAACAACATGTATTTGTCATGTTATTTCATTAACAGATCATATTGTTGTCATTATCTCCAGAATAATTCACATGAATAGCTTTGGGTGTTGCGCAATAGTCTATCCTACACTCACAGTATACTTGGTGTCCAATCTGAGCCACAAAAACATATGAAAACATACATGTATTACCTTAATGCTTTCTCTGTTAAATCCAAAGAGGACCTGCTGTAAATCAAGCAGACAACAACAGATGATCAATATCAATTAGCTCGGATATTAGATCCTACGTGGATCCAGGTACAGCTGTCTTTACCCACATAATGAACAAGGCACATTCTAGACATGAAGCTGGTTGAGAGGATGCCAAGAGTGTGCAAAGCTTTCATCAAGGCATTGGGTGGCTTCTTTGAAGAATCTAAAATCTAAAATATGTTTTGGTTACTACATGATTCCGTATGTGTTTCATAGTTTTGATGTCTTCACTACTATTCTACAGTGTAGAAAATAGTAAAAATAATGAATGAATAGGTGTGTCCAAACTTTTGACTTGTACTGATATATATATATATATAATTTTATTTTTTTCCCTCACCCCACCACCCTTCTGCTAATTGAGTAAACTAATGGACAACAACTTAGGCTTCTACTACCAGCGTATACATATTATATACATTTTACGTACACAGTATATTTACAGTAGTTGTCTCTTGTTTTTAGTCCCATCCTTCAGCTTCACTCAACCCCTCCCATCTATCTCTGAGACCATCCAGTCCCATCCTTCAGCTTCACTCAACCCCTCCCATCTATCTCTGAGACCATCCAGTCCCATCCTTCAGCTTCACTCAACCCCTCCCATCTATCTCTGAGACCATCCAGTCCCATCCTTCAGCTTCACTCCCCTCCCATCTATCTCTGAGACCATCCAGTCCCATCCTTCAGCTTCATCCCCTCCCATCTATCTCTGAGACCATCTGTCCCATCCTTCAGCTTCACTCAACCCCTCCCATCTATCTCTGAGACCATCCAGTCCCATCCTTCAGCTTCACTCAACCCCTCCCATCTATCCCCATCCAGTCCCATCTGCTTCACTCAACCCCTCCCATCTATCTCTGAGACCATCCAGTCCCATCCTTCAGCTTCACTCAACCCCTCCCATCTATCTCTGAGACCATCCAGTCCCATCCTTCAGCTTCACTCCCTCCCATCTATCTCTGAGACCATCCAGTCCCATCCTTCAGCTTCACTCAACCCCTCCCATCTATCTCTGAGACCATCCAGTCCCATCCTTCAGCTTCACTCAACCCTCCCATCTATCTCTGAGACCATCCAGTCCCATCCTTCAGCTTCACTCAACCCCTCCCATCTATCTCTGAGACCATCCAGTCCCATCCTTCAGCTTCACTCAACCCCTCCCATCTATCTCTGAGACCATCCAGTCCCATCCTTCAGCTTCACTCAACCCCTCCCATCTATCTCTGAGACCATCCAGTCCCATCCTTCAGCTTCACTCAACCCCTCCCATCTATCTCTGAGACCATCCAGTCCCATCCTTCAGCTTCACTCAACCCCTCCCATCTATCTCTGAGACCATCCAGTCCCATCCTTCAGCTTCACTCAACCCCTCCCATCTATCTCTGAGACCATCCAGTCCCATCCTTCAGCTTCACTCAACCCCTCCCATCTATCTCTGAGACCATCCAGTCCCATCCTTCAGCTTCACTCAACCCCTCCCATCTATCTCTGAGACCATCCAGTCCCATCCTTCAGCTTCACTCAACCCCTCCCATCTATCTCTGAGACCATCCAGTCCCATCCTTCAGCTTCACTCAACCCCTCCCATCTATCTCTGAGACCATCCAGTCCCATCCTTCAGCTTCACTCAACCCCTCCCATCTATCTCTGAGACCATCCAGTCCCATCCTTCAGCTTCTCAACCCCTCCCATCTATCTCTGAGACCATCCAGTCCCATCCTTCAGCTTCACTCAACCCCTCCCATCTATCTCTGAGACCATCCAGTCCCATCCTTCAGCTTCACTCAACCCTCCCATCTATCTCTGAGACCATCCAGTCCCATCCTTCAGCTTCACTCAACCCTCCCATCTATCTCTGAGACCATCCAGTCCCATCCTTCAGCTTCACTCCCCCTCCCATCTATCTCTGAGACCATCCAGTCCCATCCTTCAGCTTCACTCAACCCCTCCCATCTATCTCTGAGACCATCCAGTCCCATCCTTCAGCTTCACTCAACCCCTCCCATCTATCTCTTAACACTATCAATATTTGATTTATATTTGCCATATACTGTATTTTTCAACTGTGCTGTGATGTTTCACAAAAGCTACCAACATTTCTATTCTCATAGTTTCTACAGATTGTAGATTCAATTAAAAAAACGTTGCTAAGAGTTTTATTATATTATTGATCGATTGACTATGACTTTTCAAACATCGATTGACTGTGACTGATCAACATCCGTTAGCTAGGGATGTTAGATGTTAGGTCCAATGTTGATCCAGGCACAACTGTCTTCACTGGCATAATGAATGAGACACCAAGATATTCTTGACATTCCTCGTGAACACTTTTTTCCCAGGACTTGAGAGGTTGTTGCATCACATGCACTTTCACAACAGCTGTTCGTTACTTGACTGTCATTCAGAAAAAATAACTTCCTGGATCAGATGATGATGTGTGAAAATATCACGCTTAACTAATCAGCTGGACACCAAATGCACAGCCAATATTATGCATAATTACTGACGAATCATGTTAACGACAGCTAGGATTTAAGTTTGAAGTATTAAGGTAAGGTGACTCTTTTGGTTAGAAGCATTCCATTTTGCAATCACATACATCATTTTGGATTTGTGTGTCCATGAAACAGCATAAGGAGACATAGTTACACTACATTTCTGAGATGTCTATACAAACAGCTGTCCAACAGCTAGATCCAGGATTATTACAGGGTTCAAGTTCAATGTCTAATTGAACTGATTAATGATTAATATATGATATAACAACAACTTACACAGCCATAACAGCAAGGACAAAACGGTCATGTTTTATGTCACACCATTTTGGTCAAATCTGTCAAGACACCAACTACGATAAAGGGTTAAACATAGGTTTAAATCAACTTTCATTTCATTGAATGATTGAACTATGATCCCCCTTATATATTCATGTAAACATTGGCAGATTATCACATTGACTTATCAACTGCTGAAACAAGTTGACTAGTGTAGTAAATCCTCACTGGTACACTAGTTTATAGAAAGACCTTTATATGTTAGACTGAATCAGCTGGGTAAGGAAGAGGCCAGGACAGTCTGTCTCTCTCTAGGCCTGAGGCCCTTTGAAGCCGTCCAGCCGGCCTGAAAACCCTTGACCCGAAGCTCTCTGCTAACTCCTGTCTGTCTGGCAGCTAATTCAGCTCACCTGCTAGCACTGGTTATAAGCAAACAGAGCCTGTGATAGCTAGCATTAGCTTAGCCGTGCACTAAAGGCTAACTTGCTAGTGTTGGAGAGGGGCCGGTGCAGCCTGAGACAGCTAGCGTTGGTCTTTAGCTTGCAGCTATATGGCTGCTAGCAACCAATCAACTCGCTAAAGAGACAGCTGGGCTGAATGAAGGGACATCCACTCTGTAGCAGATGAGGAAAGAAGAGAGGGGGAGAGAGAGCGATGTCTGAATAATGAAAGAGGGAGTGAGTGGATGAGTACCTGGCCAAGTGTGTGTTTGGGGATTTCTGCTTTCCTCTGACCTCATCTTCTTTTATTGAAGCTAATCTTCAGTAGCTCAAAAATGCCACGCAGAAATCCTCTTTTTCCTCTTCCTTTCTTTATTCCCATTGACAGAGGAGAGGGGGGCGGGAGCAGGGAGGAGAGGTAGTCGACTGTGCTGCAGTGTTGGTCTTCTGGGTGGTTGAGCACACACAGAGAAATAATGCCAAGTGTAGCAGTGTGCCATGGCTAGAGAGAGACCGTGTGTGTGTCCGTGCGTGCATCTCTGTGTATCCCCAGACCCCCCCCATATAAAAGAAGAATGGTTGAGTGCCCAGCTAAGCCGTCTTCAAGCGAGGCCCTTTCCTTTACTGTCGGGCGCATTCCAGCCTGTCCTAATGTGGAGCAGGGGGAGGAGAGTGGAGAGGTGAGGGAGGATCAGCAGGCTGAGTGGACGCGAGAGGGAAGCCTGAGGCCTTTGATGGTGATGGGACAGGCAGGGTACAGAGGAAGTGCAGGGCAGAGAGGGAAATACAAGTTTACTCTGGTTTACTGGCCAGAGACGGCCCCGTATGGACACACTATTCTCTCTCTTTCTCTCACATATACACAAACACACATACAGACACCTGCCCTCTGGCCTGCGGTCTAGCTCACATAAACACACCCTGTCCTTCCTCTGGTGACTCAAACAAACAAAGAACCAGCATTCATTTATCTACACACCCAGATGTACGCACATACAGGTCTCAGAGTAGAGAAAACCACATTCATTTATCTACACACCCGCATGTACGCACATACAGGTCTCAGAGTAGAGAAAACCACATTCATTTATCTACACACCCGCATGTACGCACATACAGGTCTCAGAGTAGAGAAAACCACATTCATTTATCTACACACCCGCATGTACGCACATACACATACAGGTCTCAGAGTAGAGAAAACCACATTCATTTATCTACACACCCGCATGTACGCACATACAGGTCTCAGAGTAGAGAAAACCACATTCATTTATCTACACACCCAGATGTACGCACATACAGGTCTCAGAGTAGAGAAAACCACATTCATTTATCTACACACCCAGATGTACGCACATACAGGTCTCAGAGTAGAGAAAACCACATTCATTTATCTACACACCCGCATGTACGCACATACACATACAGGTCTCAGAGTAGAGAAAACCACATTCATTTATCTACACACCCGCATGTACGTACATACACATACAGGTCTCAGAGTAGAGAAAACCACATTCATTTATCTACACACCCAGATGTACGCACATACACATACAGGTCTCAGAGTAGAGAAAACCACATTCATTTATCTACACACCCGCATGTACGCACATACACATACAGGTCTCAGAGTAGAGAAAACCACATTCATTTATCTACACACCCGCATGTACGCACATACACATACAGGTCTCAGAGTAGAGAAAACCACATTCATTTATCTATACACCCGCATGTACGCACATACACATACAGGTCTCAGAGTAGAGAAAACCACATTAATTTATCTACACACCCGCATGTACGCACATACACATACAGGTCTCAGAGTAGAGAAAACCACATTCATTTATCTACACACCCGCATGTACGCACATACACATACAGGTCTCAGAGTAGAGAAAACCACATTCATTTATCTACACACCCGCATGTACGCACATACACATACAGGTCTCAGAGTAGAGAACACCACATTAATTTATCTACACACCCGCATGTACGCACATACACATACAGGTCTCAGAGTAGAGAACACCACATTCATTTATCTACACACCCGCATGTACGCACATACACATACAGGTCTCAGAGTATAGAACACCGCATTCAAACACAAAGCTGGTTGTTTATTTTACATAGACATTTCTGGAATGTACACTCTGTTTAAGAAAATATAGAAGAAGCCTGACAACACAGCAGAATGCTGGAGAGCAGAGTAGTCTTCATGCTGGTGGTAGGTTCTCAATATGTCTCTTTTTCTAGCTGCCCTTAGGGACTAGTGTTTGAGTGAGAGTGTGTTTATGGTATTATCTGCATGAGTTGGGTGACTGGGTTATCTAAATGCTGTGGCGTTTATATTTACCAGGGTTAGAGATGCTCTAGTGAACCTCAGACTCCAGATCCAGTACGCGTGCTCACACACACACACACACGCACACACGCACGTGCGCGCCTGTGACTGAGTTTCAGTTTGTATGTTTGTAGTAGAGCAGAACTGTAATCTGCACACTCCACTGAGGGGCTCTGTTTCAGTGGCCTGAAGGAGAGAGAGGGGGAGACAGATAAGGAGAAAAAAACAGAAAGAGAAGGGAGCATAGACTGAAAAAGGTAGAGCCGGTGTGGTGATAGAGAGAGAGTGACAGACAGAGAGAGATGTGGAGATGTGTTGGCACAGACCCTACTCCCCCCACACCCCTCCCTCCTCCTCCCTCCCTGGTTCCCTGTATTAATAAGCAGTATTCCTGGGAGCTGATGCAAGGCGAGGAAACAGGCATTCAGGGAGCAGTATAAATATTCCCACATGAGGCTTAACATGATAAAGACTTAATAACCCAGTAAGCTGCTGTAAACACACACACACACACACACACACACACACACACACACACACACACACACACACACACACACACACACACAGACAGACAGACAGACAGACAGACAGACAGACAGACAGACAGACAGACAGACAGACAGACAGACAGACAGACAGACAGACAGACAGACAGACAGACAGACAGACAGACAGACAGACAGACAGACAGACAGACAGACAGACAGACAGACAGACAGACAGACAGACAGACATATACACACACAACTACTACTACACACACACACACATACGGGGAGGGGAGGAGTTGACTGCAGGTGTGCAGGAGTAGAGCCAATCAGAGATGTGCCACAGAGAGGCATCTCAACCTGTCCTGAAAGAGAACAAGGGATGAGACAGAAGAAGACAAAGAAAGAGGAAAAGCGAGGGAAAGATTAAGGTAAAATAAATAAACACTGACAGTGGGTTAGGATTTGGAGCAGGGGTTTAGCTGGGGCATTACATTGTGTACTATCACATAGTGTGTTGTCGTAATATGTTGTTGTAGTGTATTGGAACAGCATATTGGTGTCTTATTGGTTCTAGTGGTCAGTACTGTTGTATTACTTCAAGCTGTGATGTGTGTAGTTGACTAAAACCTCATTCCTGTTCTGGAGCTGCAAATCTTAACCAGTTTGTCAACAACCTGTCTGCCTCCCGAGAGAATGTGTCTGACAGTGTGTGTGTGAGAGAGAGTTCTGATAATGAAGGATACTGTCCTGTCTCCAGTGCTCCCAGACAGCTAGCCAGTGATCCTGGTATTGTCGTAGGACAGGAAAGAGGATCAGGGAGTGATAGGGCTGGGAGACCAGACTTGATCTGATGACCATCTTATGAGTGTTGATCACTCATACAGGGTTATCAGTGGCTGCGGGTGGGATGCACCCATCTCCTCCTCCCTGCGTTGTACAAGGCCTTTTAGCAGA
>NC_060175.1:39381656-39396656 GCF_021184085.1 Oncorhynchus gorbuscha | reverse complement strand
GAAAGCATTAACAAAAAAACTGAGCAAACTAGAATGCTATTTTGCCCTTAACAGAGAGTATATAGTGGCAGAATACCTGACCACTGTGACTGACCCAAACTTAAGGACATCTTTGACTATGTACAGACTCAGTGAGCATAGCCTTGCTATTGAGAATGGCCGCCGTAGGCAGACCTGGCTCTCAAGAGAAGACAGGCTATGTGCACATTGCCCACAAAATGAAGTGGAAACTGAGCTGCACTTCCTACCCTCCTGCCAAATGTATGACCGTATTAGAGACACATATTTTTCTCAGATTAAACAGATTCACAAATAATTTAAAAACAAATACCTATTTTGATAAACTCCCATATCTACTGTGCGAAATGCCATCACAGCAGCAAGACTTGTGACCTGTTGCCACAGGAAAAAGGCAACCAGTGAAGAACAAACACCATTGTAAATACAACCCATATTTATGTTTATTTATTTTCCCTTTTGTACTTTAACTATTTGCACATCATTACAACCCTGTATATAGACATAATATGACATTTGAAATGTCTTTATTCTTTTGGAAATTTTTGTGAGTATTATGTTTACTTTTCATTTTTTAATGTTTATTTCACTTTTGTTTATTATCTATTTCAATTGCTTTGGCAATGTAAAGACATGTTTCCCATGCCAATAAAGCCCCTTTAATTTAATTGAGAGATAGAGACAAGGCTTAAAGAGCCACGCAACTCCAATAGCCGTCTGTGAAAAAAGCACAACTTTTGACAATAACCAGAGATGCTGTGTGTGTGTGTGTGTGTGTGTGTGTGTGTGCGCAGAGTACGGTTGTCTTTGAGGGGAGGATGTTTGATGCGTGTTCTTAGGGTCCCTCTAATTAGAACGCTCTCCTTCGACAAACACAACAAAACGCGCCCCTCCTGAGTTTGTTGTTGTTTTTGAAAATACAAAGCTCGCTAACACAGGGAGCGGGGATGCATTTGCCATCGTTAAGAGAAAGCGTGAGCCTGGGAGAGTGGGAAGGAGAGGCAGAAACAGAGAGAAAGTGAAGGAACAAGAGAGACGTTTGGAAAACACAACAATCTTCAGATGAGCTGGGCCTGTGAACCTGTTAATGATGAGCCCAATCTCTGATTTCTGCAACCAGTTTTAGAAATAAACTTTCTCTGTGTTTGCTTCTGCCAGGGGGGCACAACATTCCTTATGGAGGCATTCCGCCCGTTGTGTGAGAAACCCTGTGTGTCTGTATGTGTGTTCCACCTGCCTTCGGAGAGAATGAATGTTTTATTTTTCTCCAAGACAGGAGCAGGTGAGATCGCTGGGGGTGCTGCTAATAGAATATATGTGGAAAAACAAAAGGCTGTGTATGTGTTGCTTAGTCATGAGTATGTGGTGAAAAGGACACACTGTATTGGTTCACCAGAACATCAGCTGACAACCTCAAATCACACTTAAGCATCTCCCCTCCCTGCAGCCCCTCCCTGACATTAGTCCTACAGGCCAAACCTCAGGCTGCCCTCTTCCTTCCCTCCTCCCTTGTCCTCTTAAGCCCACTCCTCCCCCCTTACCTTTGGTCCCTCTTCACACATATATCACCTTCTCACTCACCCCCATCCCCTCACCCCTGGCCCTACAGTCAAATCTGTGTGTGAGCAACACTGTCCTCTCTCTCTCTATCGACTTTCTTTCTGTCTCTCTCTCTCTCTCTCTCTCTCTCTCTCTCTCTCTCTCTCTCTCTCTCTCTCTCTCTCTCTCTCTCTCTCTCTCTCTCTCTCTCTCTCTCTCTCTCTCTCTCTCTCTCTCTCTCTCTCTCTCTGTTGTTCGTTGACCCATGGCTGCATTCGTTCACCGTCACCTAATCTCTGTTTGTCTTTCTTTCTCCTCCCTCGCTCCCAGGTGCCACGTGATGATGGTGGAATCAGCCTCTGAGACCATTCGAACTACGACCTCCAATCAGAACGGAGTCAGCAACCTCAGCAGCCAATTGGATGGCGGGGGAGGGAGAGAAGGCGGGTCCAACGGAGACAACAATGGGGAGATCAGCCCAGTGGATCTACTGCACCTCCAGCAGCAACAGGTGTGTGTGTGTGTGTGTGTGTGTGTGTGTGTGTGTGTGTGTGTGTGTGTGTGTGTGTGTGTGTGTGTGTGTGTGTGTGTGTGTGTGTGTGTGTGTGTGTGTGTGTGTGTGTGTGTGTGTGTGTGTGTGTGTGTGTGTGTGTGTGTGCACTTCATACTCAGTTGTTTGTGCTTGTGCGCCTGTGTGTGTTTGAGTAGTTGTCTAACACCCAACAGATGCGCAACATATATTATTATTGTTTAGAAGCACTATGTACAGTCGTTTACATGATGTAATTCTGATTCTCCCAATATGTTGAGAAGACGTGCTGACCTATAGATGGAAAATAAAACCTACGTCCATCTTATTGCAGTCAGATCCCTGGAAGCTTTTAACTATGTGACAAATTGCATCATCTTCACTTCATTTTCACTCTCTCCACTGGAGAAACGACTTGTTTCATTAAGGTGTGTGTGTGTCTGTGTGTGCGTGTGTGTGTGTGTGTTTGCATTTGATAACTGAAAAACACTGTATTTATTGGTGTGGGTTTGTGTGGACAAGCTTGTGTATGTGTGTGTTTTATTTCAAGGCTGGTGACACAATAGCGTGATGTGGTTGGTGTTGCGCTCTTTTAGTTCCCCCTGGTGCGTCAGTGTTTCCCCTCCCCTAGCCACTGTATCAGATAGAATTTCCGTGCTTCCTGGAGTTCCTTGGCTGAAAACCCACATTTGTTTCCCGTTATCCCAGATCCCCTGGTTCTCTATACTGCCAGACTAGTGACATCACACACACGCACACACGCACATACTGTAGATAGGCCTATAAACAGGATAACATTATTTGAGTTGAGGCCCCTATATGAAAAGAGCAGCAGAGTAACTATAGTGGTTATAATGAGGGTGGATTATGTAAATGAAGAGAACTTCTACTTCTCCACTGTTATCTTTTCTCTTTCTACCTTCTCTCTCCTCCCTGGTTTTCTGACTGCATCCTCCCTCTGTTTCCTCTGAAACCTCCAGCACTGGATACTAACCCTCAACCGTACCTCACACAAGTAGCTCTTCATTCTGTGGCCCCGTCTCTTTTTTTCTGTGTTGTTGCACCTGCGTGTCTTGGTGTGTGTCTGTGTGTGTATGCAGTGGTTATTTCCTCCCTTATATGCCTTACCAACCTCAAACATACCACCCTCTCGCTTTCTATCTTTCCCTCTCTTCCTCTCTCACTCTCTCTGTATCTCTCCTTCCTCTCTTCCTCTCTCATTCCCTCTGTATCTCTCTTTCCTCTCTTCCTCTCTCATTCCCTCTCTCTCCTTCCCTCTCTTCCTCTCTCTCTCACTCTCTCTGTCTCTCTCTTTCCTGTCTTCCTCTCTCATTCCCTCTGTATCTCTCTTTCCTCTCTTCCTCTCTCATTCCCTCTGTATCTCTCTTTCCTCTCTTCCTCTCTCATTCCCTCTCTCTCCTTCCCTCTCTTCCTCTCTCTCTCACTCTCTCTGTCTCTCTCTTTCCTCTCTTCCTCTCTCATTCCCTCTGTATCTCTCTTTCCTCTCTTCCTCTCTCATTCCCTCTGTCTCTCTCTTTCCTCTCTTCCTCTCTCATTCCCTCTGTATCTCTCTTTCCTCTCTTCCTCTCTCATTCCCTCTGTATCTCTCTTTCCTCTCTTCCTCTCTCATTCCCTCTCTTCCCTCTCTTCCTCTCTGTCTCTCTCTTCCCTCTCTTCCTCTCTCCCTCTCTCTCTTTCCCTCTCTTCCTCTCCCTCTCTTCCTCACTCGCGCCCTCTCTGCTTGACGGAAGAGAATCTCAACCGTTCCTCTAGTTCCTGGAGTTAGTCGGTCTAGTCAGAATCTCTACTGTGTATCTAATTTATCATACCATGATGGAATGGAGATATTTACATCTGTCTGTCTCTCTCTCTCTCTCTCCTTCTCTTTCGCTCCATGAAGAGTAGAACAGTGATCTGTGTATTTGTGTTCTCCTGTCATCACCACTCAATACCCCCCTCTCCCCACTCTCCAGCCCAGATCTGAGTTCTGTGCCAGTAAGCATTGCATGGTCCTTTGATATCACAGCTATACCTTAAATACCTGTTTTCTCCCCCTGTCTCTCTCTCTTTCCCTTTTTCTCCTAACCTCCTCTATTCTCCTCATCCGCCTGAAGTACAGAGCAGTGTAGGTGGTTAAACACCCTGTTTAGACGCACTGAAACAGAGAAGAACCACTGAGCCTCTTTACACACACGCACGCACACGCACACACACGCACACGCACACGCACGCACATGCAAACACACCCCTTACAGAAAAACCACATGAATTTCACGTGATCACATGTGAAGTGTGTGTGTTTTCATGTGATCATGTTATGTTATATGAAGATAATTTGATAACATGAAACTACACGTGAAATTGTGTGATATTCCACATGTAAAATCATGAAAAACACACACACACACACACACACACACACACACACACACACACACACACACACACACACACACACACACACACACACACACACACACACACACACACACACACACACACACACACACACACACACACACACACACACACCTCTTCACAGGCGGCGTTGTCAGAATACAATGCTGTCTCTCCCTGGGCCCCTTGGGAGCCTGGGAAAAATCACAGCCATCTCCAGCCGTCAAACCCCTTTACGGCCTCTCTCTTCTCTCTCTCTCTCTCTCTCTCTCTCTCTCTCTCTCTCTCTCTCTCTCTCTCTCTCTCTCTCTCTCTCTCTCTCTCTCTCTCTCCTCTCTCTCTCTCTCTCTCTCTCTCTCTCTCTCTCTCTCTCTCTCTCTCTCTCTCTCTCTCTCTCTCTCTCTCTCTCTCTCTCTCTCTCTCTCTCTCTCTCTCTCTCTCTCTTCTTTTTTTTTGGTCAGAGCAGCAGGTCGCAGGGTAAAGTCAGGGAAGGGTATTGATAGGGCTTCGCGATATGGCCAAAATATATGTGATGGTATTGAATGATGGTATTTGATAGTGTTTGGTTTTTCAATTATAAAAGTGTGCTTTCATTTTGCTTTATGAGTTATTCATGACCCTATGATGGCAACACATACACTGTACATTCTAAGTCATTTCAATGTGTCTTTCTCTATTCTGATTGTTTTATACTGTTCAATTAAACTTAAACCCAAAATTATATTCAGCATTTTCAAAAATAAAATGCATTTCATGCACTAATTTGATCATTTTCAGACTGCAATTTAGGACTGCACAATATAGGCAAAAACATATGCCTTATTTTTAACCAAATATTGCAATTACTATTTGACTTGCGGCTTGTGTGAACTGTAGAAATCATAGAAATATAATGATTATTCAAATTCTATAGTTAGATTATAATAGTGGGCACTTTGAATACAGTGTTTGACATGACAACGAACTCAGAAAGCCAGGGAGGAGTTATTGTGACAGGGTAGGAACCAAAGTGTTGGTCAGTGTTTCCTAGGGTACCCTATAATCTTTGACTACATTAAATGTTTTCTCTTAGCTACTTCATGTAGCTAACATATTCATGCATCGCCTATTCCTCTTTGATTTAGAAGATACTGTTGCACAAACACCTCCCACACATGCGGTGACCTCACCTTGTTTAAATGGTGTCTCTAGAGACAAAACCTCTCTCATCGTCACTCAATGCCTAGGTTTACCTCCACTGTATTCACATCCTACCAAACCCTTGTCTGTACATTTAGCCTTGAATCTATTCTTCCACTTCTTTTACTCTCTGTTCCGATGGCACTAGACGACCAGTTCTCATAGTCTTTAGCCGTACCCTTACCCTACTCCTCCTCTGTTCCTCTGGTGATGTAGAGGTTAACCCAGGCCCTGCAGCACCTAGCTCCACTCCCATTCCCCAGGCGCTCTCATTTTTTTACTTCTGTAACCATAAAAGCCTTGGTTTCATGCATGTTAACATTAGAAGCCTCCTCCCTATGTTTGTTTTATTCACTGCTTTAGCACACTGTGCCAACCCGGATGTCCTAGCCGTGTAGGAATCCTGGTTTAGGAAGGCCACCAAAAATCCTGAAATTTCCATCCCCTAACTATAACATTTCCCGACAAGATAGAACTGCTAAAGGGGCAGAGTTGCAATCTACTGCAGAGATAGCCTGCCGAGTTCTGTCATACTATCCAGGTCTGTGCCCAAACAATTCTAGCTTCTACTTTTAAAAATCCACCTTTCCAGAAACAAGTTTCTCACCGTTGCCACTTGTTATAGACCACCTTCAGCCCCCAGCTGTGCCCTGGACACCATATGTGAATTGATTGCCCCCATCTATCTTCAGAGCTCGTACTGTTAGGTGACCTAAACTGGGACATGCGTAACACTCCGTCCGTCCTACTATCTAAGCTAGATGTCCTCAATCTCACACAAATGATCAATGAACCTACAGGGTACAACCCCAAATATTTAAACACGGGCACCCTCATAGATATCATCCTAACCAACCTGCCCTCCAAATACACCTCCGCTGTCTTCAGGATCTCAGCAATCACTGCCTCATTGCCTGCGTCCGTAATGGGTCTGTGGTCAAACCTACCACCCCTCATCACTGTCAAACGCTCTCTAAAACACTTCTGTGAGCAGGCCTTTCTAAAACAGAAATTGGCATCCTGTAGCACAAAATCCCCAAAATTCTGGGACTGTAAAGTCCATAGAGAATAAGAGCACCCCCCCCCCCCAACTGCCCACTGCACTGTGGCTAGGAAACACTGTCACCACCGATAAATCCACAATAATTGAGAATTTCAGTAAGCATTTTTACCATGCTTTCTACCTGGCTACCCCTACCCCGGTCAACAGCCCTGCACCCCCACAGCAACCGCCCAAACCTCCTCCATTTCTCCTTCACCCAAATCCAGATAGCTGGTGTTCTGAAAGAGTTGCAAAATCTGGACCCCTTCAAATCAGCCAGGCTAGACAATCTGGACCCTCTCTTTCTAAAATGATCTGCCGAAATGGTTGCAACCCCTATTACGAGCCTGTTCAACCTCTCTTTCGTATCGTCTGAGATCCCCCAAAGATTGGAAAGCTGCCACGGTCACCCCCCTCTTCAAAGGGGAGACACTCTAAACTCAAACTGTTATAGAGCCATATCTATCCTACCCTGCCTTTCTAGATCCCACCGTACCTTCTCCTCTATGCAATCTGGTTTCCGAGCTGGTCAAGGGTGCACCTCAGCCACGCTCAAGGTCCTAAACAATATCATATCATAACCGCCACCGATAAAAGACAATACTAATAATATTAATCGACCTGGCTAACGCTTTCGACTCTGTCAATCACCACATTCTTATCGGCAGACTCAAATAACTGCCTTGCCTGGTTCACCAACTACTTCTCAGACAGTTCAGTGTGTCAAATCGGAGGGCCTGTTGTCCGGACCTCTGGCAGTCTCTATGGGGGTGCCACAGGGTTCAATTCTCGGGCCGATTCTTTTCTCTGTATACATCAATGATGTCGCTCTTGCTGCTGGTGATTTTCTGATCCACCTCTACGCAGACGACACCATTCTGTATACTTCTGGCCTTTCTTTGGACACTGGGTTAACTAACCTCCAGATGAGCTTCAATGCCATACAACTCTCCTTCCGTGGCCTCCAACTGCTCTTAAATGCAAGTAGAACTAAATGCAACCGATCGCTGCCTGCATCTGCCCACCCATCCAGCATCACTACTCTGGACGGTTCTGACTTGTGGACAGTATGTGGACAACTACAAATACTTAGGTGTCTGGTTAGACTCTAATCTCTCCTTCCAGACTCACATTAAGCATCTCCAATCCAAAATTAAATCTAGAATCAGCTTCCTATTTCGCAACAAAGCATCCTTCACTCATGCTGCCAAACATACCCTCGTAAAGCTGACTATACTACTGATCCTTGACATTGGCAATGTCATTTACAAAATAGCCTCCAACACTCTACTCAGCAAATTGGATGCAGTCTATCACAGTGCCATCCACTTTGTCACCAAAGCCCCATTTACTACTCACCACTGCGACCTGTATGCTCTCATTGGCTGGCCCTCGCTTCATACTTGTCGCCAAATCCACTGGCTCCTGATCATCTACAAGTCGCGGCTAGGTAAAGTCCCCCCTTATCTGAGCACACTGGTCACCATAGCAGCACCCATCCGTAGCACACGCTCCAGAAGATATATCTTACTGGTCACCATAGCAGCACCCATCTGTAGCTCACACTCCAGCAGGTATATTTCACTGGTCACCCCCAATGCCAATTCCTCCTTTGGCTGCCTTTCCTTCCAGTTCTCTGCTGCCAATGACTGGAACGAATTGCAAAAATCACTGAAGCTGGAGGCTCATATCTCCCTCACTAAATTTAAGTATCAGCTGTCAAAGCAGCTTGCCGATCATTGTACCTGTACATAGCCCATCTGTAAATAGCCCATCCAACTACCTCATCCCCATCATTTTTTTCTCCTTTGCACCCCAGTATCTCTCCTTGCACATCTATCACTCCGGTGTTTAATTTCTCAATTTTAATTACTTCGCCACTACAGACTATTTATTGCCTTACCTCCCTAATATTACCTCATTTTCACACACTGTATATAGACTTTTGTATTGTGTTATTGATTGTACTTTTGTTTACTCCATGTGTAACTCTGTGTTGTTGTTTGTGTCACACTGCTTTGCTTTATCTTGGCCAGGTGGCAGTTGTAAATGAGAACTTGTTCTCAACTGGCCTCCCTGGTTAAATAAAGGTGAAATAGAAAATGGTGGAGCAACAACAACGGCGCTCTTTGAGTGACAGGGGAGGTGGTCTGTGTGGAAAGTGGCATGAAGAAAGAGAGAGAGAGAAAAAAACGGACGTTACAAATGGCAGAAGTGTATCACATTAACAAACCAAACATTGAAATACCGTTATAAAAGGTACAGTAAAAACCCAAACTGGTCCATAAATACCGGTATCTACACTGAGTCTACAAAACATCAGGAACACCTGCTCTTTCCATGACATAGACTCACCAAGTAAGGATTTTTAAGCCTTGAGACATGGATTGTGTATGTGTGCAATTCAGAGGGTGAATTGGCAAGACAAAAGATTGAAGTGCCTTTGAACGGGGTATGGTAGTAGGTGCCAGGCGCACCGGTTTCAGTGTGTCAAGAACTGCACCGTTGCTGGGTTTTTGACGCTCAACATTTTCCTGTGTGTATCCAGAATGGTCCACCACCCAAAGGACATCCAGCCAACCTGACTCAATTGTGGGAAGCATTGGCGTCAACATGGACCAGCATCCCTATGGAACGCTTTCGGGCACCTTGTAGCCCATGCACCGACAAATTAAGTCTGTTCTAAGGGCAAAAGGGGGTACAACACAATATTAGGAAGGTGTTGCTAATGTTTTGTAAAGTCGGTGTTGTGAAATACTGTATACCACCCAGCCCTAGGTAGTGAGAGTAGTGAAAGTGTAGGGTGTGTGAGAAAGAGAGCGAGAGAGTTCCTACAGGCAGGTAGATGTAACATAAGGGGAGTGGGTAAGAGGGTGAGAGAGATGGATGGGGGAATGGTGGAGGGAGGGAGGGCTGTGGGATAGAGGGAGACGGGGTGGGGGCATGTAGGGAGGGGTGTATTTCTGAGACGTGTCAGAAAAGGGCGCCTGGGCCTCCCTGAGGAATGTGCCCTGTCTGCCTCTCCAGAAAGAACAGAACGAGAGAAAAGAGAGAGGACATAGGAGAGGGAGGAAGTCCTGCCTCCCCAGCCCGAGACCAGAGGGAGATGGAACAACTCAAGCTGTACCCCATACCCAGAAAGAAAAGCGCGAGAGAGAAAGAAAGAGAGCGCGTATGAGAGGAAGAACCAGGAGTGAACACAAGTGGAGCCCCCAGCCTCTCTCACAAAGCCAGGATTCCTGCATGTTGTTTTTTTCTCTCTCAATCTATTAAGTGTTCTTCACTTAAAATTCTCTCTTTCTCTCTCTCTTTCTTGCTCTATCACTTTCTACCCCTGACCAGACGACCTCTCGAGAGACAGCATGATGCTCCCATTTTCTCTGAGGGGTGAGAGGAGGGAGGGAGAGGGAGGAGGTTGATTCCAAAGGACTGTATGTTAAATTGTGCATAACAGGTTACAAACATCACCAGACAAATCCCTCCCAAAACTCAAAGCCCTCTGTGTGTGTGTGTGTGTGTGTGTGTGTGTGTGTGTGTGTGTGTGTGTGTGTGTGTGTGTGTGTGTGTGTGTGTGTGTGTGTGTGTGTGTGTGTGTGTGTGTGTGTGTGTGTGTGTGTGTGTGTGTGTGTGTGTGTGTGTGTGTGTGTGTGTGTGTGTGCGTGTGTGTTTGTGTGTGTCTGACGAGAACCAGGTGTCTCCCTCGCGTTCCTTTATTTTTTCCCCTTAGTCTATTATTTTGAATGTAGGCTTGATCACTAAGTGTTCACCAGTACCTCTAACCCTCCCTCTCTTTTATATAACCCCCTTCGTTTCAATCTCTCTATCTCCCCCCCTTTTCTCTCTGACATTCCACCTGCTGCAGAAGCCTGGGTCTCTGCCAGCCCACTGTGCAGGGGGTGAAAGAGAAAGAGAGAGAATGAAAGAGAGAGGGAGGGAGAGAAAGGGCGGACCGAGGGAGAGAAAAGTGAAGCTCACTGCCACTGAAGTGCCATTTCCTCTTGGAGTGCCACTCAACTGTAAACGAAAATAAGGAAGGAAAAAGAGAGTGACTCACATTTCAGACTAAAACACAGTCAGCATAATTGACGTACACACACACACACACACACACACACACACACACACACACACACACACACACACACACACACACACACACACACACACACACACACACACACACACTCAGAGACAGAGAGTCAGAGACAGATTGAAGTTAGGTCATTCGTGCCCTGGGAAGTTAGGGGAACATTGGGTGAAACAATGACCGTTTCAGAACAAGCTTTGAGTTTGGAAATCTATCTCCTCCCCCCCTTCTTCCTCCATATACAGCAAAAAAGTATTTAGTCAGCCACGAATTGTGCAAGTTCTCCCACTTAAAAAGACGAGAGAGGCCTGTAATTTTCATCATAGGTACACTTCAACTATGACAGACAAAATGAGAAAAAAAAATCCAGAAAATCACATTGTAGGAATTGTTATGAATTTATTTGCAAATTATGGTGGAAAATAAGTATTTGGTCAATAACAAAAGTTTATCTCAATACTTTGTTATATACCCTTTGTTGGCAATGACAGAGGTCAAACGTTTTCTGTAAGTCTTCACAAGGTTTACACACACTGTTGCTGGTATTTTGGCCCATTCCTCCATGCAGATCTCCTCTAGAGCAGTGATGTTTTGGAGCTGTTTTGGAGATTTTCTATGGGGTTGAGATCTGGAGACTGGCTAGGCCACTCCAGGACCTTGAAATGCTTCTTATGAAGCCACTCCTTCGTTGCACGGGTGATGTGTTTGGGATCATTGTCATGCTGAAAAACCCAGCCACGTTTCATCTTCAATGCCCTTGCTGATGGAAGGAGGTTTTCACTCAAACTCTCACGATACATGGCCCCATTCATTCTTTCCTTTACACGGATCAGTCGTCCTGGTCCCTTTGCAGAAAAACAGTCCTAAATCATGATGTTTTCACCCCCATGCTTCACAGTAGGTATGGTGTTCTTTGTCCTACAAACACGACGAGTTGAGTTTTTACAAAAAAGTTATATTTTGGTTTCATCTGACCATATGACATTCTCCAATTCTTCTGCTGGATCATCCAAATGCTCTCTAGCAATCTTCAGACGGGCCTGGACATGTACTGGCTTAAGCAGGGGGACACGTCTGGCACTGCAGGATTTGAGTCCCTGGCGGCATAGTCTGTTACTGATGGTAGGCTTTGTTACTTTGGTCAAAGCTCTCTGCAGGTCATTCATTAGGTCCCCCCGTGTGGTTCTGGGATTTTTGCTCACCGTTCTTGTGATCATTTTGACCCTACGGGGTGAGATCTTGCGTGGAGCCCCAGATCGAGGGAGATTATCAGTGGTCTTGTATGTCTTCCATTTCCTAATAATTGCTCCCACAGTTGATTTCTTCAAACCAAGCTGCTTACCTATTGCAGATTCAGTCTTCCCAGCCTGGTGCAGGTCTACAATTTTGTTTCTGGTGTCCTTTGACAGCCCTTTGGTCTTGGCCATAGTGGAGTTTGTAGTGTGACTGTTTGAGGTTGTGGACAGGTGTCTTTTATATGATAACAAGTTCAAACAGGTGCCATTAATACAGGTATCGAGTGGAGGACAGAGGAGCCTCTTAAAGAAGAAGTTACAGGTCTGTGAGAGCTAGAAATCTTGCTTGTTTGTAGGTGACCAAATACTTATTTTCCACCATAATTTGCAAATAAATTCAAATAAATAAATTCATTTTGTCTGTCATAGCTGAAGTGTACCTATGGTGAAAATTACAGGCCTCTCATCTTTTTAAGTGGGAGAACTAATTGTTGGCTGACTAAATACTTTTTTGCCCCACTGTAGTTGACCATACAGCCACAGTATCTACCATCAGCCATCTACCATCAACCATCTACCACATCCTGTGTGTGTGTGTGTGTGTGTGTGTGTGTGTGTGTGTGTGTGTGTGTGTGTGTGTGTGTGTGTGTGTGTGTGTGTGTGTGTGTGTGTGTGTGTGTGTGTGTGTGTGTGTGTGTGTGTGTGTGTGTGTGTGTGTGTGTGTGTGTGTGTGTGTGTGTGTGTGTGTACTGTATGTATGTGTGAGGGTGTACTTTATGTACTGTATGTATGTGTGAATAGTGCTGTACTGTGATCTGGTTTTAATGGGAGGTGATTGGGCCAATGGAGTCAGGTCCTGGAGGTGACTAGAGGTCACAGTGACACTAGTGTCCTCTCTTCAGGTTCACCAGTCTGTGTTGGAGTGATGTCATCTCCTAAAAGCATTCCCGTGCTCTGACCTTTCCCTCACACTTTGTGTCTGGGGTCACCAGAGGTCACATAGGTTGGGGGAACAGGGGTCTAGGTGAGAGGGGGGAGGGGGGAACCATTGCCTAGTGTCACAGAACACCCACTGCTGTTACCACGACGATACAAAGGGACCTCCATAGTGCCCACTTCCTGTTGCATTCTTAAAAGGGGCCCCTCTCTTTCTCTCCATGTCTGTCTCCTCCCTCCCTCTCCTCACTCTCTCCCTTTTCTTTCTTCCTTTCATCCTCACCTTTCACTTTCTGTATATATTTGATCCACTATGGGCAGAATCCTAACTCAGAATCCTGACTTGAGCACTCCCCTTGACTTGAGAGCAAATCATGCAATGATGTCAATAGGATATTGATGCTAAAATGTGCGTTATCTCAAATGAGGATTGGGCCTTAGAAGCCTCCATCAATGAGGATATGGGGTTGTGTGCAACTGAGAGTTTGGGGGAGAGGGAACAGTCAGACAGCCTAGGGGTTAGGAATAAATATTTATACACTTGCTATATTGTCTGGTTATGGAAGAGCCAACACACTAATGGTTTATTCAGTTAACCACAAGTTTGTTTTTTTATTTAACCTTTATTTAACTAGATAAGTCAGTTAACAACGGCCAAACCCTAACGACACTGGGAGCCGCCTTATGGGACTCTCAATCACGGCCAGTTGTGATACAACCTGGAATAGAACCAGGGTCTGTAGTGACGCCTCTTGCACTGAGATGCAGTGCCTTAGACCTCTGAACCAGGGTCTGTAGTGACGCCTCTTGCACTGAGATGCAGTGCCTTAGACCTCTGAACCAGGGTCTGTAGTGACGCCTCTTGCACTGAGATGCAGTGCCTTAGACCTCTGAACCAGGGTCTGTAGTGACGCCTCTTGCACTGAGATGCAGTGCCTTAGACCTCTGAACCAGGGTCTGTAGTGACGCCTCTTGCACTGAGATGCAGTGCCTTAGACCTCTGAACCAGGGTCTGTAGTGACGCCTCTTGCACTGAGATGCAGTGCCTTAGACCTCTGAACCAGGGTCTGTAGTGACGCCTCTTGCACTGAGATGCAGTGCCTTAGACCTCTGAACCAGGGTCTGTAGTGACGCCTCTTGCACTGAGATGCAGTGCCTTAGACCTCTGAACCAGGGTCTGTAGTGACGCCTCTTGCACTGAGATGCAGTGCCTTAGACCTCTGAACCAGGGTCTGTAGTGACGCCTCTTGCACTGAGATGCAGTGCCTTAGACAGCTGTGCCACTCGGGAGCCCTGAAATGAGACAGACGACATCACAGAGTGGGGGGTTTCTTTAAAGATCATGTAATACTGACAATGTGGATTACACACACACACACACACACACACACACACACACACACACACACACACACACACACACACACTCCTGCTCAGATGAAACGTGCATGGAGATGAATGCCTTCCACGTGTCTCTTTCCTGCTCTCCGTCTTTTTCCCTTCCTCGCTCTGATAATCCATATTCCTGTTTTATGATTTTTTCACACATTGAGGCCTAATTCTGGAATGCCGGGATGTCATATTTATGGGGGATAATAAACAGAATTTACAGCCTTTTCCAACGGAGCCTTTGAGCAGCCCAAGGATCCCATTCACCCTCTTATTTTTTTATTCCATTGTGATTGTTCTCTCTTTTTCTTTTCTTTTTCTCTCTATCCTTTTTTCTCTTTCTCATTCATTCATTCACTCACTTTCTCCCTCCCTCTCTCGCTCTCCCTCCCTCCCTTTATTTCTCTTTGTCCCCTCCTCTCTCTCTTAGCCTAGGTCCACCAAGCTGATTATCTTCTCTATCCCTTCTCGGCATGGCAGAAAGTGGTCGACTGTTCTGGGTTTGCAGCTGGAACTCTGTGGTCACGGCTTTATTTGACCTCTGACTCCATTCAGCCCCCTCTCTCTATTGGCCGTCTAGGTAGCCCCCTCTCTCTAGTGGCCGTCTAGGTAGCCACCTCTCTCTAGTGGCCGCCTAGGTAGCCCCCTC
>NC_060175.1:39351656-39374156 GCF_021184085.1 Oncorhynchus gorbuscha | reverse complement strand
CTCTCTCTCTCTCTCTCTCTCTCTCTCTCTCTCTCTCTCTCTCTCTCTCTCTCTCTCTCTCTCTCTCTCTCTCACACCCTCTTTCTCTCTCTCTCTCTCTCTCTCTCTCTCACACCCTCTTTCTCTCTCTCTCTTTGCCCCCTTTTCCCCTTCTCTCTCTCTCTCTCTCTCTCTCTCTCTCTCTTTCCCTCACTCTCTCTCTCTCGCTCTTTCTCTCTCTCTTTCCCTCACTCGCTCTCTCTCTCTCTCTCTCCCTTTTCCCTCTCTCTTGCTCCTCTCTCCTCTCTCAATTCAATTAAATTCAATTCAAGGGCTTTATTGGCATGGGAAACATGTGTTAACATTGCCAAAGCAAGTGAGGTAGACAACATACATACTGAATATATAAAGTGAAAAACAACAAAAATTAACAGTAAACATTACACATACAGAAGTTTAAAAACAGTAAAGACATTACAAATGTCATATTATATATATACAATGTACAAATAGTTAAAGGACACAAGATAAAATGAATAAGCATAAATATGGGTTGTATTTACAATGGTGTTTGTTCTTCACTGGTTGCCCTTTTCTCGTGGCGACAGGACACAAATCTTGCTGCTGTGATGGCACACTGTGGAATTTCACCCAAAAGATATGGGAGTTTTTCAAAATTCTCTCTATCTTTCCCTCTCTCCCTTCATTCCTTTTTTGTCCACAGTTCTTAATCTTTCCATGTGCATCTTCATAGTATTTTCTAGATGTGCATCTCTCCTTTCATGAACGATTCGATTCGCCTCTAGATGAATTGGCTCGATACGATACAGGAACGATACGTTTTTTTCTGAAACGATTCAGTTTGATTAAGGGAATGAATTGATTCGATTCAATGTTTTGGATGAACACATGTATCTGACATATCTGTGCTGATGAGAACTCAGGGTCTCTTAAAGCTGGATCTATCTGAGATTACTTCTCTAAAATGAGTTGTAAGTGTGTGTGTCTCATTCCTTCTCTTTCTGCCCTCAAGTGCTGCCTAAGTATTCACTATCTCTACAAACACCAACAAAAAGGCTTCTCCCTCTATCTCCCCCTTCCTCCCTCTCTCTCCCCTTTTCTCCCTCTCTCTCCCCTTTTCTCCTTCTCTCTCCCCTTTTCTCCCTCTACTTCTATCCCTCAATTTCCATCATTCCTTCTTTTTCCCCCTCTCTACCCTGTGTGTGTGTGTGCCTGTGTGTGTGCCTGTGTGTGTGCCTGTGTGCCTGTGTGCCTGTGTGCCTGTGTGTGTGTGTGTGTGTGTGTGTGTGTGTGTGTGTGTGTGTGTGTGTGTGTGTGTGTGTGTGTGTGTGTGTGTGTGTGTGTGTGTGTGTGTGTGTCTCAATTAGGGTTGGACGGTATCCAGATTTTCATACCATCACACCATTTCTGTACCACACAGGGTTAACAGTATTACAGAACGTACACACAAGGGATGCTATTTAAAACAAATAGGTTTCATCATTTCATAATTAATACACCTCTTTTTTGAGGGGGCGAAAGTCAAACGGTTTTGCTGTAGTTCAGTCTTCTGTGATATATATAATGCGTGATATTGGTATGCAAACAAATAATTGAACGCATTTCAACTCTATATCTGACATGATACAGATCTCTTCTTTTTGTGAGCCCATAACCATGTGTGTGAGGTGGATACTTTAGTTTAAGACTGACCCTGACTTAGCCACTGCAGTTAAAGGTTAACTTGTCATTTTCTTTTTCTGAAAATGTTTTGAGATAATACTATATCCATATTGATATTTATCAATTAGCATTGCAGACAATAAATATGATGCAGCTTTGGATTTGATCCCTGAAAGGGTTTAGACCTCTTGGAGAGCTTCTCCTGCTTCTCTAAATCATCTCCTTTATGAAATGACCCTGTTCATGTAAAAAGGACCAAACACACTGACTGTTTTAATTAGCAAAACTCCCAAGACTATTTTTTTGGGTGAACCTGAACAATCAAAATCAAATGTGGATGTTTGGAAACGCCAATCAGCTGGGTGAGTTGTGTCCTCTCTGGTATGCTGTAGCCTAGGCAGCTGGGTGAGTTGTGTCCTCTCTGGTATGCTGTACGCCAATCAGCTGGGTGTGTTGTGTCCTCTCTGGTATGCAGTAGCCTAGGCAGCTGGGTGAGTTGTGTCCTCTCTGGTATGCTGTACGCCAATCAGCTGGGTGTGTTGTGTCCTCTCTGGTATGCTGTAGCCTAGGCAGCTGGGTGAGTTGTGTCCTCTCTGGTATGCTGTAGCCTTGGCAGCTGGGTTAGTTGTGTCTTCTCTGGTATGCTGTAGCCTAGGCAGCTGGGTGAGTTGTGTCCTCTCTGGTATGCTGTACGCCAATCAGCTGGGTGTGTTGTGTCCTCTCTGGTATGCAGTAGCCTAGGCAGCTGGGTGAGTTGTGTCCTCTCTGGTATGCTGTACGCCAATCAGCTGGGTGTGTTGTGTCCTCTCTGGTATGCTGTAGCCTAGGCAGCTGGGTGAGTTGTGTCCTCTCTGGTATGCTGTAGCCTTGGCAGCTGGGTTAGTTGTGTCTTCTCTGGTATGCTGTAGCCTAGGCAGCTGGGTGAGTTGTGTTCTCTCTGGTATGCTGTAGCCTAGGCAGCTGGGTGAGTTGTGTTCTCTCTGGTATGCTGTAGCCTAGGCAGCTGGGTGAGTTGTGTCCTCTCTGGTATGCTGTAGCCTTGGCAGCTGGGTTAGTTGTGTCTTCTCTGGTATGCTGTAGCCTAGGCAGCTGGGTGAGTTGTGTCCTCTCTGGTATGCTGTACGCCAATCAGCTGGGTGTGTTGTGTCCTCTCTGGTATGCAGTAGCCTAGGCAGCTGGGTGAGTTGTGTCCTCTCTGGTATGCTGTACGCCAATCAGCTGGGTGTGTTGTGTCCTCTCTGGTATGCTGTAGCCTAGGCAGCTGGGTGAGTTGTGTCCTCTCTGGTATGCTGTAGCCTTGGCAGCTGGGTTAGTTGTGTCTTCTCTGGTATGCTGTAGCCTAGGCAGCTGGGTGAGTTGTGTCCTCTCTGGTATGCTGTACGCCAATCAGCTGGGTGTGTTGTGTCCTCTCTGGTATGCTGTAGCCTTGGCAGCTGGGTTAGTTGTGTCTTCTCTGGTATGCTATAACCTAGGCAGCTGGGTGAGTTGTGTTCTCTCTGGTATGCTGTAGCCTAGGCAGCTGGGTGAGTTGTGTTCTCTCTGGTATGCTGTAGCCTTGGCAGCTGGGTTAGTTGTGTCTTCTCTGGTATGCTGTAGCCTAGGCAGCTGGGTGAGTTGTGTCCTCTCTGGTATGCTGTAGCCTAGGCAGCTGGGTGAGTTGTGTCCTCTCTGGTATCCTGTAGCCTTGGCAGCTGGGTTAGTTGTGTCTTCTCTGGTATGCTGTAGCCTAGGCAGCTGGGTGAGTTGTGTTCTCTCTGGTATGCTGTAGCCTAGGCAGCTGGGTGAGTTGTGTTCTCTCTGGTATGCTGTAGCCTAGGCAGCTGGGTGAGTTGTGTCCTCTCTGGTATGCTGTAGCCTTGGCAGCTGGGTGAGTTGTGTCCTCTCTGGTATGCTGTAGCCTGGGCAGCTGGGTGAGTTGTGTTCTCTCTGGTATGCTGTAGCCTAGGCAGCTGGGTGAGTTGTGTCCTCTCTGGTATGCTGTAGCCTAGGCAGCTGGGTGAGTTGTGTTCTCTCTGATATGCTGTACGCCAATCAGCTGGGTGTGTTGTGTTCTCTCTGGTATGCTGTAGCCTAGGCAGCTGGGTGAGTTGTGTTCTCTCTGGTATGCTGTAGCCTAGGCCGCTGGGTGAGTTGTGTCCTCTCTGGTATGCTGTAGCCCAATCAGCTGGGTGAGTTGTGTCCTCTCTGGTATGCTGTAGCCTAGGCAGCTGAGTGAGTTGTGTCCTCTCTGGTATGCTGTAGCCTAGGCAGCTGGGTTAGTTGTGTCCTCTCTGGTATGCTGTAGCCTAGGCAGCTGGTGAGTTGTGTCCTCTCTGATATGCAGTAGCCTAGGCAGCTGGGTGTGTTGTGTCCTCTCTGGTATGCTGTAGCCTAGGCAGCTGGGTGTGATGTGTCCTCTCTGGTATGCTGTAGCCTTGGCAGCTGATAGTGGCCTCTTGACCTGCGCTATCATCTAGGATTGGTGTGCGTTCCCGGTAATACACTATGTGTCCCCGGTGGACTGGCGCGTACATAAAGCATCCTCCAATCAGGTAACTAGGTTGGCGAGCCCCTCCCCCTTAAAAATAAATGTGTACTGTCTTAGTAAAATACAATTTTCCACCACAATTTTCTGATTTTCTGACATTACATTTACATTTAAGTCATTTAGCAGACGCTCTTATCCAGAGCGACTTACAAATTGGACATAGGATGTTGCACACCCTTGGCTGAATGCGATGTGCAACATCCTACATTTTCCAAAATCCCAAAATGGTGGTGGGAATGCACATAAATCCTAGATGATAGTGCAGATCTAGTGGCAATTATTGGCTGCCTAGGCTAGGTAGACTACACAACTACACACTTTTTGTCAGTCAGCTCATTTTTATGATCATATTTCTGCTCTTTTGATTCAATTTCTACATTTGAGTACTATAGCAGTCGGACGCTGTGCACTGTGGTTTCCTCATTGAACAAGAAACGTTTTGTGTGACTTGGAGGTGAGGAGCGCACATCTGGAGCACGGCAGGGTCTCGGGAGTCAGAACAGGTCTTTTGTGAAAAATAGGATGTGAAAAAGAAAATATTAAAACGCTAAGGGTTTTCAAACATTACAGCGTATTTTGAAGATCTTTTGGAGTTTGTGACTTTTTTATTTTGTTGGCTCTGAACACGGCCTTTGCGTTCTTTAATGGGCAGGTTGGGCCATGAGAGGCCTGCTGCAGCCGTTTTAAAACCTCTCGAACGCACCTCTATATGGAAACATTACATTAAATCGCTGATTTGGACGGCTGCTGGATGGTGTTTTTGAAGGTGGCTCATGATAATTCCAGCTCAGGGTAGTCTGCCCATTTTAAGCTATGAGCTATAGTTTTAGTACACCTATTATATAGGTATAGATTTTGTCTGCTTAGCCTCTGCTAGTTCTGAGCAATAACTACACAAATGTGCGAGAGAGAGAAGCAGGGATTGGAGGAGAAGGCAGGAAGAGACAAATTAAAACCAGAACGAGAGGAAGAGGTGAAGAGAGAGATGAAGAAACTAAGGACTCTGGTCAGAGTGGAGTTTATGTGTAACCCACTGTGAAATTGGCCTCCGTTTAGCAGGCTTTACCGGAGTAATGAGAGCATAGGAGGGCGGTCATAGTAAAGTTAGGCCGTTTAGCAGCCTTTACCGGAGTAATGAGAGCATAGGAGGGCGGTCATAGTAAAGTTAGGCCGTTTAGCAGCCTTTACCGGAGTAATGAGAGCATAGGAGGGCGGTCATAGTAAAGTTAGCCCGTTTAGCAGCCTTTACCGGAGTAATGAGAGCATAGGAGGGCGGTCATAGTAAAGTTAGCCCGTTTAGCAGGCTTTACCGGAGTAATGAGAGCATAGGAGGGCGGTCATAGTAAAGTTAGCCCGTTTTTACCGCAGGAGGGCCTTTAGCCGGAGTAATGAGAGCATAGGAGGGCGGTCATAGTAAAGTTAGCCCGTTTAGCAGGCTTTACATAGGAGGGCGGAGTAATGAGAGCATAGGAGGGCGGTCATAGTAAAGTTAGCCCGTTTAGCAGCCTTTACCGGAGTAATGAGAGCATAGGAGGGCGGTCATAGTAAAGTTAGCCCATTTAGCAGCCTTTACCTGAGTAATGAGAGCATAGGAGGGCGGTCATAGTAAAGTTAGCCCGTTTAGCAGTTTAGCAGGCTTTTAGCCGGAGTAATGAGAGCATAGGAGGGCGGTCATAGTAAAGTTAGCCCGTTTAGCAGCCTTTACCGGAGTAATGAGAGCATAGGAGGGCGGTCATAGTAAAGTTAGCCCGTTTAGCAGGCTTTACCGGAGTAATGAGAGCATAGGAGGGCGGTCATAGTAAAGTTAGCCCGTTTAGCAGCCTTTACCGGAGTAATGAGAGCATAGGAGGGCGGTCATAGTAAAGTTAGCCCGTTTAGCAGGCTTTACCGGAGTAATGAGAGCATAGGAGGGCGGTCATAGTAAAGTTAGCCCGTTTAGCAGCCTTTAATGAGAGATTGCTCCCAAAACCGCCCCCTCAGTCCTTGTGTCCCTTATCCCTTTACCCAGAGATGAGAAAACCCTGACCCCCTCCAATCCTTCCTTATTCCTCCTTAGTACTCCAATCAGTTCCCCTACCCCCTAACTATAGACAAAGAGACATGCCCAGGTTCATTTGGTGACCAGCTGTATTCAAGGAATCCCAGCATTATTACACAGGGATGTAGCTGATCTAGTTTAGTATACGTCTAGGCTGTATCTGTTTTAGTCTAGACCAGGGATGGGCAACTTTGATGGGGGTGGGGGCCACCAGAAATCTGAACTCATCCCGAGTGGTCTCAGTGGTGCAGTCAGAGGCAGCCCTAGCCTTTTGTGGGCCCTAATACATTTTTGGGGTATTTACAGTTTTGAGTATGATATCTGAGTTAGAGTGACTAACAAAATCAATGGGGTCGGTAATTCGACCGTGATTACTATACGTTTATATAGCTGGCGAGACTAATTTACAGAGGCTTCTCTGCAGTCACAGAGATAGAAGCTGACATTGACCACTTTCATGTTGAGGAAGGGCATTTTGGCGCAAAGTGAGAATTGGGTGCATGTTTCATGAGTTGGGTGGTGGAGAGAAGGAGAGAGAGAAGGAGAGAGGAGAGAGAGAAGGAGAGAGAGAAAGGGAGAGAGAAAGGGAGAGAGAATAGTTTGTGTGATGAGTGACAGTGATGCATGCAATACATCAGAAGCGACCGAGGCTGAAACCAAGCCTTCACTTAGATATGCCCCAAAGTCATAAAGCAATCCCACTAACTGTCACCCCCTCAGTAATCAAACCCGCTGCCTCCCTCCCTCTGTGTGTGTGTGTGTGTGTGTGTGTGTGTGTGTGTGTGTGTGTGTGTGTGTGTGTGTGTGTGTGTGTGTGTGTGTGTGTGTGTGTGTGTGTGTGTGTGTGTGTGTGTGTGTGTGTGTGTGTGTGTGTGTGTGTGTGTGTGTGTGTGTGTGTGTGCGTAAACCCAGGTGTGGTTATGTTGCCAAACCCCTGGGATGACTGACACACTGGTTGCTGCCTCATGTTACATCTTTTCAATGTCAGCTCACTTTTTTCTCTCTTCTTTTCTCTGTCCTGCACTCAGTCTGAGTAAACAGAGAAACAGAGAGAGCAAGAGAACCCAGGTAGTAGACTGACGTGGGATGGGGTAGACGGGGGAGTTAAGGAGGGACTGGGGGAGGACGGGTGGATTTTGGGGGAGACAGGGTGGGTCTGAAGTCTCCCTCCCCCTCCTCTCTCCGGACAACCCCAATGACAGCCCAGCCATGGGGCTGTTTTTCTATGGATGGGGGTGGGGGGCTGGTGGGGGCAAGGGAGACTGGGTTGTTTTGGCCCTCAACAATGGACCTCAGTCTGTCCTGATGGATTACTACAACATATGGTACCCACCTGTCTCTCCCTCCCTCCCTCCCCTCCCTCCCTCCCTCCCTCCCTCCCTCCCTCCCTCCCTCCCTCCCTCCCTGCCTGCCTGCCTGCCTGCCTGCCTGCCTGCCTGCCTCCCTGCCTGCCTGCCTGCCTGCCTGCCTGCCTGCCTCCCCCTCCCTCCCTCCCTCCCTCCCTCCCTGCCTCCCTCCCTGCCTCCCTCCCCCTCCCTCCCTCCCTCCCTGCCTCCCTCCCTCTCTCCCTGCCTCCCTCCCTCCCTCCCTGCCTCCCTCCCTCCCCCTCTCTCCCTGCCTCCTTCCCTCTCTCCCTCTCTCTCTCCATCTCTCCCTCCCTCCCTCCCTCCCTCCCTCCCTCCCTCCCTCCCTCCCTCCCTCCCTCCCTCCCTCCCTCCCTCTCTCCCTCCCTCCCTGCCTCCCTCCCTCCCTGCCTCACTCCCTCCCTCCCTCCCTGCCTCACTCCCTCTCTCCCTCCCTCCCTCCCTGCCTCCCTCCCTGCCTCCCTCCACCCCCCTCTCTCCCTTCCTCCCTCTCTCTCTCCCTCTCTCCCTCCCTGCCTCCTTCCCTCCCTCCCCTCCCTCCCTCCCTGCCTGCCTGCCTGCCTGCCTGCCTGCCTGCCTGCCTGCCTGCCTGCCTGCCTGCCTGCCCTCCCTCCTGACTCCCTCCCTCTCTCCCTCCCTCCCTCCCTGCCCCCTCCCTCTCTCCCTGCCTCCCTCCCTCCCTCCCTCCCTGCCTCCCTCCCTCTCTCCCTGCCTCCCTCCCTGCCTCCCTGCCTCCCTCCCTCCCCCTCTCTCCCTGCCTCCCTCCCTCCCTCTCTCTCCATCTCTCCCTCCCTCCCTGCCTCCCTCACTCCCTCCCTCCCTGCCTCCCTCCCTCCCTCCCTCCCTCCCTCCCTGCCTCCACCCCCCCTCTCTCCCTTCCTCTCTCCCTCTCTCCCTCTCTCCCTCCCTCTCTCCCTGCCTCCCTCCCTCCCTGCCTCCTTCCCTCCCTCCCTCCCTCCCTACCTCCCTCCCTGCCTCCCTCCCTCCCTCCCTGCCTCCACCCCCCCCCTCTCTCCCTTCTTCTCTCCCTCTCTCCCTCTCTCCCTCTCTCCCTCCCTCTCTCCCTCCCTCTCTCCCTGCCTCCCTCCCTCCCTGCCTCCTTCCCTCCCTCCCTCCCTGCCTCCCTCCCCCTCCCTGCCTGCCTGCCCTGCCTGCCTGCCTGCCTGCCTGCCTGCCTGCCTGCCTGCCTGCCTGCCTGCCTCCCTCCCTCCCTCCCTCCCTCCCTCTCTCTCTCTCCCCTCCCTCCCTGCCCCCTCCCTCTCTCCCTCCCTGCCTCCCTCCCTCCCCCTGCCTCCCTCCCTCTCTCCCTGCCTCTCTCCCTCCCCTGCCTCCTTCCCTCCCTCCCTCCCTGCCTCCCTGCCTCCCTGCCTGCCTCCCTCCCTCCCTCCTCCCTCCCTCTCTCCCTGCCTGACTCCCTCCCTCCCTGCCCCCTCCCTCTCTCCCTGCCTCCCTCCCTCCCTGCCTCCCTCCCCCCTCTCTCCCTGCCTCCCTCCCTGCCTCCCTCCCTCTCTCCCTGCCTCCCTCCCTCTCTCTCTCCTCCCTCCTTCCCTCTCTCCCTGCCTCCCTCCCTCTCTCCTTGCCTCCCTCCCTCCCTGCCTCCCCCTGCCTCCCTCCCTCCCTCTCTCCCTGCCTCCCTCCCTGCCTCCCTCCCCCTCTCCCTCCCTCCATCCCTCCCTCTCTCCCTTTCTCCCTCCCTCCCTGCCTCCCTCTCTCCCTCCCTCCCTGCCTCTGTTTATATTTCTCTGCTGCTCCTGCGTTCTCTCTCTCCGTCTCGCCCAAACACAGCCGGATTAGAGACCAGATTCATCACAGCAGACCTGTTTGCTTTAGAAACCTGAGCCAAACACACACACACACACACACACACACACACACACACACACACACACACACACACACACACACACACACACACACACACAAAGCCTGGGAGAGGCATGCATGGAGAGGTCTGTCCGAGCTCTGTTTGTTGATGCATATTTGTTATCTTACGTGAGAGTAACGGGTAGAGGAATGAAATCCACTCTCTTAGAAGTGCTTTCACACACTCACACACACTTGTGTGCATGAACGAACACACACACATGCCTGCACACACACACACACACACACACACACACACACACACACACACACACACACACACACACACACACACACACACACACACACACACACACTCACTCACTCACTCACTCACTCACTCACTCACTCACTCACTCACTCACTCACTCACTCACTCACTCCTTTTCTTCTAATGGGCCCTTTAGCTAACCCCTCCCCTTTGTCCTCCCTCCCCTCTGTCTCGTCCTCCCTCCCATCTCCCTCCCCCTCTCTCTCGTCCTCCCTCCCCCTCTCTCTCACCCCCCTCTCCTCCTCCCTCCTCCTCTATCTCATCCACCCTCCCCCTCTCTCATCCTCCCCTCCCTCTCTCATCCTCCCCTCCCTCTCTCATCCCCCTCTCTCTCGTCCTCCCGCCCCTCTCTCTCATCCTCCCCTCTCTCTCTTGTCCCCCCTCTCTCATCCTCCTCCTTCCCTCTCTCTCATCCCTCCTTCTCTCGTCCTCCCTCACTCCCCCTCTCTCTCATCCTCCCTCCCCCATCTTTCGTCCTCCCTCACCTCTCTCTCGTCCTCCTCCCCTATCCCTCGTCCTTCCTCTCCCATTTCTCATCCTCCCTCCCCTCTTTCTCGTCCTCCCCCTCTCTCTCGTCCTCCCTCCCCCTCTCTCTCATCCTCCCTCCCCCTCTCTCTCGTCCTCCCTACCCTCTCTCTCGTCCTCCCTCCCCTCTCTCTCGTCCTTTCTTTCGTCCTCCTCCCCCTCTCCCGTCCTTCCTCCCCTCTCTCTCGTCCTCCCTCCCCTCTCTCTCGTCCTTCCTCCCCATCTCTCATCCTCCCTCCCCTCTTTCTTGTCCTCCCTCCCCTCTCATCCTTCCTCCCCCTCTCGCTCTCTCGTCCTTCGTCCCCCTCTCTCTCGTCCTCCCTCCCCTCTCTCTCGTCCTCCCTCCCCCTCTCTCGTCCTTCCTCCCCGCTCTCTCATCCTCCTCCCCCTCTCTCTCTCGTCCTTTCTCCCCCTCTCTCATCCTCCCTCCCCCTCTCTCTCCCCCTCTCTCTCCCCACTCAAAGAAAAGAAACATAGTTGTCAGCCATTTTCGTGAAGCGTGTTAAGAGGGGAGAACAAACGTCCCTCTGGTGTGTGTGTGGGTGTGTGTTTGCGTGTGTGACCCTGCTGAATTAAAAAATGCACTGTTATTAAAATCTGTGTCAGGGGCGATGATTAACGGGAGGCGTTGACAAGTCAGAAGAACACACACACACGATAGACTCAGGTCTCCAAGCTGAGCTGTGACCTCCCTCCCCCCTCTCTCCCTCCCTCCCTCCTCTCCTCTAATAAAACCTGTCTGACACCAGTGGAGTGTGTGTGTGTGTGTGTGTGTGTGTGTGTGTGTGTGTGTGTGTGTGTGTGTGTGTGTGTGTGTGTGTGTGTGTGTGTGTGTGTGTGTGTGTGTGTGTGTGTGTGTGTGTGTGTGTGTGTGTGTGTGTGTGTGTGTGTGTGTGTGTGCTCAGCACAAAGACTCTGTTGTTGGGCCTTCCTCTCAGGACTCCCTCATATTTTTTAAAGGTGCAGCGCGCCCCACAAGACCCACAGGGGTTAGAGAGAGGGGGGTTTATTCTACAATGCAAGTGCTTGCTGGGGTCAGAGAGAGAAAGGCAGGGGATAAGAGGAAGATGGGTGTCCGGCCAGGACGGAGAGTGAGCTCCTTTCTAAGTTGTGAACTATTGCATTCTGCCCCATTTTACATCAAACAAAGAAGGGTTGCCAGTATCACAGTGTTCAAAATAAAAGTTTACCAAATTTGTTTTTGTACTATTTTGACTCAAACTGCTCTCACTTTAGGATATGAGAATAGACAGTCATCACCTAGTGCAGGACACACACACACACACAGAGAGTGAGGAGAGTTAGAGGAGACAGGCATCACCTCTGCATGGTAGTAGTGTTTGTGAAAGCCATAAATGCCTCTTTAATATAGTGGTAATAAGAATGGTAATTTTGACAAAATTGTCCCTCATTGTTTCCAGACATATCTGCTAGGGCTAACACACACACACACACACACTTCTGCTTAAGCCGATACAAAGCGTGTGTGAGGAATAATTCACACCACATGCCAAAGAGATGGGCGGGTGTTTTGTGTGTGTATTTTTCTGTGTGTGTGCTGCCAAAGCCCAGGTCAAACCAACCTATGGGAGGAGGTTCCAGGGGTAGTCTTTTTGTTTTTTTAAGCATGAAGGCGTGTGTGTGTGTGTGTGTGTGTGTGTGTGTGTGTGTGTGTGTGTGTGTGTGTGTGTGTGTGTGTGTGTGTGTGTGTGTGTGTGTGTGTGTGTGTGTGTGTGTGTGTGTGTGTGTGTGTGTGTGTGTGTGTGTGGGTGGGTGGCATAAGTGTGTGCGTATGTGTTTTAATTGTGGTCTCAGCAAAAGTAGCAAGTGTGTTTGATGCAGATGGTTTTCATTGCTTAGGCCATAAAAGTGATTGCACACAGGGGCCCCTCCAGTCTGTGTAAGTCTGCTCTCTCGCTCTCTCTCTCTCACACCCACTTTATATCTTTGTCCCTCGCTTTTTCTCTCCCTCTTTCTCTCTCTCTCTCTCTCTATTTCTCACTCTCACCCTTTTTCTCTCTTTCACTCTTTTCTTGAGCTCTCTCTCTCTCCTTCTCCCTTTGCCTTTTCACACTGTTCAACCTGATATTACAGGCACAAGACAGATGTTAGGAAGATCATTAGTAATATCAATAAGAATATACTTTACAACAGATGCTATTTATCTTGTTGAAATGATTGTTTTCTCAGAAATCTGATTGAGTCATAGTTTCCAGTTTAGGGAAGCATGGTGTGTCAGTCCACATTGCAGTTTTCTGTCCGTTTGGTTGGGCAGCCACACCACCCCCTCCTAATTTTTTCATAGATCAATATTTACGAAGTAACCTTCCCCCTTTTCAGAGTGTCAGGAAGCCAATGTGCATCCTGCTGTCTCACCTCTCTCCCCCCTTCACCTCCCCGCCTTGCTCTGCTGATTTATGGTGTTTGTACGTGTGTGTGTGTGTGTGTGTGTGTGTGTGTGTGTGTGTGTGTGTGTGTGTGTGTGTGTGTGTGTGTGTGTGTGTGTGTGTGTGTGTGTGTGTGTGTGTGTGTGTGTGTGTGTGTGTGTGTGTGTGTGTGTGTGTGTGTGTGTACTTGGTTCTGTGTGGGTGTGTTTTGAAAAGCATTTTTCCGTGTTTTGGACGCTAGATCCAGATCTTTCTCTCAGGTGTTCAAACAGAGACATGGCCTCGGGAAGTCTCACCCTGCCACAAATAATGTCTGTATCCACAAACATACACAGGGTAGAGAGGGAAGTAAGGAGAGGGAGAAAAGGGGAGGAGGTAGAGAGAGGGAGATTCCTTTTTGTTGGTGTTTTTAGAGATAGTGAGCACAGAATGAGAAGGAATGAGAGTGAAAAGTAGGTAGAGAGTGGGTAGGAGATAGGAATGGCATGCCAGAGCTCCAGGTCACAGATTCACACCACATTGGCACAAACACAGATTCACTGACACACTTTACCCTGAGAGGATGTAAAGAGCCCGCTTGTCACTCTTGACAGAAGAGGGTGGGAGACAGGGAATGAAGAAGGGAGAGATTGGTCATAGAAGGGGAAACACACAGGCAGGTAGGGAGGGAACAACCAATCGAGGGAAGGAGGGATAGACGAGGCAGAGAGGAAAGGAGGGAATGCCACACACATTGTTAAGCCAGGTGGGGCTCTCTGGTGTTGAGGAAATCAGGCCTGGCAGCTTAGAGGAGGGAGTGGGCACTGAGGCATGGTACAGTATGTGTGGGCAGGCTGCCATGTGTGAGTGTGTGTTTATTAGTGTGTGTGTCTATGAGTGTGTGTATGTATATATCTGTTGAATGGGTTCCGAGGTTCCAGGCTGAGATCTCCACAATGTTTAACTCTCTCTCTCTCTGTCTCTCTCGCTCTCTCTCTCTCTCTCTCTCTCTCTCTCTCTCTCTCTCTCTCTCTCTCTCTCTCTCTCTCTCTCTCTCTCTCTCTCTCTCTCTCTCTCTCTCTCTCTCTCTCTCTGTCTCTCTCTGTCTCTCTGTCTCTCTCTCTCTCTCTCTCTCTCTCTCTGTCTCTCTCTCTGTCTCTCTCTCTGTCTCTCTCTCTGTCTCTCTCTCTGTCTCTGTCTCTCTCTCTCTGTCTCTCTCACCGTCTCTCTCTCTCTCTCTCTCTCTCTCTCTCTCTCTCTCTCTCTCTCTCTCTCTCTCTCTCTCTCTCTCTCTCTCTCTCTCTCTCTCTCTCTCTCTCTCTCTCTCTAACAGGCCCTCCAGGCAGCCAGACAGTTCCTCCTCCAACAGGCCTCTGGACTCAACTCCCCCAGCAGCAACGAGGTTAAACAGAGCCCCGTGCAGGTCAGAACACACACATACATACACACATACAGTACATAGAGGACTTTCACTTGCACTTGCACTTACACTCTGATGCTCTCTGACCTCTAAAATATACACATTTCATGGAGTCAACAGTGTTGTGTACCTGTGCATGTGTGTGTACTTGTCTCAGAGTTATTGCCACGTCAATGATACAATGTCCATATGCACTTTGCCTCTTTTCTCTCTCTGTCTCTCTCTCTCTCGCTCTCTCTCTCTGTCTCTCTCTCTGTCTCTCTCTCTCTCTCTCTCTCTCTCTCTCTCTCTCTCTCTCTCTCTCTCTCTCTCTCTCTCTCTCTCTCTCTCTCTCTCTCTCTCTCTCTCTCTCTCTCTGTTTCTCTCTTTCTCTTCCTCTCTCTCTCTCTCTTTCTCTGTGAATGGGGTCTTTGTAGTGATGGGGCACTGGGCTGTTTTCAGAGCTGAATTCCTCAGTGAGTAGAGAGTGTGGGGTTAGCTAGAGTGCAGGATCCCAACTCACACACACACACACACACACACACGCACACACACACACACACACACACACACACACACACACACACACACACACACACACACACACACACACACACACACACACACACACACACACACACACACACACACACACACACACACACACACACACACACACACACACACACACACACACACACACACGACTTTGGAAAGTGTATAGTAATACATGACAATAAACAAGCAAGAGGAGGAGGAGGGTTTGTCATATCTGTTCTATTGTGTCAGAATGAAGGGGTGTAGCTCAGAGGTGCTGACCATTCTGGCTGAGCAGCGGGGTCTCTCGTTAGGGTCTCTCGTTAGGGTCTCTCGTTAGGGTCTCTCGCTAGTGCAGTGCTCTGTTCATTACCAAACCTCACTAATTACACTACACTGTCACTCACTGCTACTGCTGCAGAAAAGAAGAACAGAGAGAAGTGAAGAGGTAAATAACAGGGAGAAAGAGGAATATAGAAGGAAAGGCCAAGTTAAGTTAATAAACTGAACCAGGATGGGCGTGGAATAAAGGATTATTCCATAACAGATTGGCTCCACAGAAATGTATTTATTCAGAACTTATACCTCACTGTATAAGATAAATGTCATAACACACACACTCAAACACTCAAACACACACTCACGTGCACACAGAGTTGTGTCTCCAACCCCCAGGCATTTATGATGTCTCTCTATCATTCTCTCCATCTCATTCTCTCTCGTTTGTCTCTTGCTCCTTTACTTTCTCTCCCTTTCGCCCCATTTCTCTGTTGTTTATTCTCTTGTCTTGTTTGTTCGTGACTCGCCTCAGTTCCCCCTGCCTATACCCCAGGGCATCACTACTGTGTGAGCTGTCAGTGTTCTTTTTCCCCTTCCCCCCACCACCACCCCAACCCCCTCATAGCCCTCTGATTTACTTACAACTCCCTACATGGTCCACCATACAGACACCCAGTGTGTGTGTGTGTGTGTGTGTGTGTGTGTGTGTGTTGTGTGTGTGTGTGTGTGTGGTTGGCTAGGGTCTCTATCTCCTCCCAGGTGACGATAAGGCCAACAGCACCTGGCCATCAAGAGCACCTTGCTTTTTAAATGTTTTATTTATTGAAAGGAACATTTTTATCATTTCATATCTTGGCAGCTACACTGGAGTAATTGAAGCAATCATGCAATGGCAGAACAGGAGAATAAATGAGAGGGTGTGTTAGTGAGTGCTGCGGGGGAAAATACATTTCATCCAGTCAATTCAGAGGAGTGACTGAGCGACTGGTGACACAGCTGCTCACTTCAGGAACAAAATGGCTGCTGCTACGGTTGGGCCCTGCCGGGGCTCACACATGCAAATGAGGCCTAATAAATAATGGCATTTTCTGGAGCTTGATAATTAGATGGTTCTTTTCTCTCTGAGGGAGGGGAAGACGGAGAGAGAGAGAGGGTTCCACTTGTCTTTCTTTGTTTGAGCCCTCAGGAGAAACCTGTACTCTGCCAGACTAGTGTCTCCCACTGCTCTCCTTCCTCTCTCCATATCTCACCTTTTTTCTTTTGTTTCATTTTAGAATGATAGAAGAAGTTTGGGACAGACTGAAAATATGTCTTCAATTAAATCCTGTTCCCGAAAGGCCTCTGGTCTAAAGTAGTTCACTGTAGGCCTATAGGGGAAATAGCCTGTATGTATTTTAGTTGTGTTCTTTTAAGGGAAGGATGAATGGTTAAATGGGTAGAGGCACAGAGAGGGATGGGTAGGGGGTTGGCAGAGGAGGTGGTGATTATATAGCATGATATACCACGTCTCTCTGACCTGCCACATGTGCATCACAATGCAGTCTGTGCCAACCACACTTGTCACACACACACTTTTGATACAGTACAAGAGGTCGACCGATTATGATTTTTCAACGCCGATAAAGATAACGATTATTGGGGGGGCCAAAGAAAAGCCGATTAAGATACCGATTAATCGGCCGATTATTTTTATTTATTTGTAATAATGACAATTACAACAATACTGAATGAACACTTATTTTAACTTGATATAATACATCAATAAAATCAATTTAGCTTCAAATGAATAATGAAACATGTTCAATTTGGTTTAAATAATGCAAAAACAAAGTGTTGGAGAAGAACATGAGAACATATGAAAGCTGGTGGTTCCTTTTAACATGAGTCTTCAATATTCCCAGGTAAGAAGTTTTAGGTTTTGTTATTACAGGAATTATAGGACTATTTCTCTCTATACCATTTGTATTTCATTAACCTTTGACTATTGGATGTTCTTATAGGCAATTTAGTATTGCCAGTGTAACAGTATAGCTTCCGTCCCTCTCCTCGCTCCTCCCTGGGCTTGAACCAGGAACACAATGACAACAGCCACCCTCGAAGAAGCGTTATCCATGCAGAGCAAGGGGAACAACCACTCCAAGTCTCAGAGCGAGTGACGTTTGAAACACTATTAGCGCGCACCCCGCTAACTAGCTAGCCATTTCACATCGGTTACATGAGCCTAATCTCAGGAGTTGATAGGCTTGAAGTCATAAACAGCGCAATGCTTGACGCACAACGAAGAGCTTCTGGCAAAATGCACGAAAGTGCTGTTTGAATGAATGCTTACAAGCCTGCTGGTGTCTACCACCTCTCAGTCAGACTGCTCTATCAAATCATAGACTTAGTTATAACATAATAACACACAGAAATACGAGTCTTCTGTCATTAATATGGTTGAATACGGAAACTATCATCTCGAAAACAAGAAGTTGATTCTTTCAGTGAAATACGGAACCGTTCAGAATTTTATCTAAGGGGTAGCATTCATAAGTCTAAATATTCCTGTTACGTTGCGCAACCTTCAATGTTATGTCATTCTGGCAAATTAGGCGACCCAAACTGTTGCATATACACTGACTCTGCGTGCAATGAACACAAGAGCAATGACACAATTTCACCTGGTTAATATTACCTGCTAACCTGGATTTCTTCTCGCTAAATATGCAGGTTTAAAAATATATACTTCTGTGTATTGATTTTAAGAAAGGCATTGATGTTTATGGTTAGGTACACCTTGGAGCAACGATACGCACCGCATCGATTATATGCAACGCAGGACACGTTAGATAAACTAGTAATATCATCAACCATGTGTAGTTAACTAGTGATTATGATTGATTGATTGATTGTTTTTTATAAGATAAGTTTAATGCTAGCTAGCAACTTACCTTGGCTTCTTACTGCATTCACGTAACAGGTAGGCTCCTCGTGGAGTGCAATGAGAGGCAGGTGGTTAGAGAGTTGGACTAGTTAACTGTAAGGTTGCAAGATTGAATCCCCCGAGCTGACAAGGTAAAAATCTGTCGTCCTGCCCCTGAACAGACCCCTGAACAGGCAGTTAACCCACTGTTCCTAGGCCGTTATTGAAAATAAGAATGTGTTCTTAACTGACTTGCCTAGTTAAATAAAGGTGTAAAAAAAACAAACAAACAAAAACAAATCGGCCAAATCAGTGTCCAAAAATACAGATTTCCGATTACTATGAAAACTTGAAATCGGCCCTAATTAATTGGCCACACACACAAATTTGACTCCAGCCCATGTATAGTGTTTGTAATTGAATAGGATGGTGTGTGTTTGTAATTGAATAGGATGGTGTGTGTGTGTAGTTGAATAGGATGGTGTGTGTGTGTAGTTGAATAGGATGGTGTGTCTGTGTAATTGAATAGGATGGTGTGTAGTGTGTAATTGAATAGGATGGTGTGTGTGTGTAATTGAATAGGATGGTGTGTAGTGTGTAGTTGAATAGGATGGTGTGTGTGTGTAGTTGAATAGGATGGTGTGTGTGTGTAGTTGAATAGGATGGTGTGTGTGTGTAGTTGAATAGGATGGTGTGTCTGTGTAATTGAATAGGATGGTGTGTAGTGTGTAATTGAATAGGATGGTGTGTGTGTGTAGTTGAATAGAATGGTGTGTGTGTGTAGTTGAATAGGATGGTGTGTCTGTGTAATTGAATAGGATGGTGTGTAGTGTGTAATTGAATAGGATGGTGTGTGTGTGTAGTTGAATAGGATGGTGTGTGTGTGTAGTTGAATAGGATGGTGTGTGTGTGTAGTTGAATAGGATGGTGTGTGTGTGTAGTTGAATAGGATGGTGTGTGTGTGTAATTGAATAGGATGGTGTGTAGTGTGTAATTGAATAGTGTGTGTAATTGAATAGCATGATGAATAGTGGTGTGTGTGTAATTGAATAGCATGGTGTGTGTGTGTGTGTGTGTGTAATTGAATAGGATGGTGTGTAGTGTGTAATTGAATAGGATGGTGTGTAGTGTGTAATTGAATAGCATGGTGTGTAGTGTGTAATTGAATAGCATGGTGTGTAGTGTGTAATTGAATAGCATGGTGTGTGTGTAATTGAATAGCATGGTGTGTGTGTAATTGAATAGCATGGTGTGTAGTGTGTAATTGAATAGCATGGTGTGTAGTGTGTAATTGAATAGCATGGTGTGTAGTGTGTAATTGAATAGCATGGTGTGTAGTGTGTAATTGAATAGCATGGTGTGTAGTGTGTAATTGAATAGCATGGTGTGTAGTGTGTGTGGTGTGTGTGTGTAATTGAATAGCATGGTGTGTGTGTGTAATTGAATAGCATGGTGTGTGTGTGTAATTGAATAGCATGGTTTGTGTGTGTAATTGAATAGCATGGTGTGTAGTGTGTAATTGAATAGCATGGTGTGTAGTGTGTAATTGAATAGCATGGTGTGTAGTGTGTAATTGAATAGCATGGTGTGTGTGTGTAATTGAATAGAATGGTGTGTGTGTAATTGAATAGCATGGTGTGTAGTGTGTAATTGAATAGCATGGTGTGTAGTGTGTAATTGAATAGCATGGTGTGTAGTGTGTAATTGAATAGCATGGTGTGTAGTGTGTAATTGAATAGCATGGTGTGTAGTGTGTAATTGAATAGCATGGTGTGTAGTGTGTAATTGAATAGCATGGTGTGTAGTGTGTAATTGAATGCCATGGTGTGTAGTGTGTAATTGAATAGCATGGTGTGTAGTGTGTAATTGAATGCCATGGTGTGTCCTGTGTTCATGTCGTTTAATTAGAAAAAATAAACATTAGATGAATGCTAATTAGCTTTCCCCTCCCTCTCTTCTTTATGTCAGTGGAGAGGGCCTGGCACAGGCACTAAGAGAACAAACGGGGGGCTATGGCCCCTTTACAGATCATGATGTTACATAAAAGAGCACTATGTGTTGATCCTTCAGATGTACAGAGCCTTCAGAAAGTATTCCTACCTCTTGACTTATTCCACAATGTTCTGTTACATCCTCAAAATGGATTAAATAGAGTTCAAAATGGATTAAAACATTTAATGGCCAAGTGAAAACATGTTTTTTAGAAATGTTTGCAAATGTATTGAAAATTAAATACAGAAATATCTCATTTACATACTGTAAGTATTCACACCCCTGAGTCAATACATGTTGGAATCACCTTTGGCAGCGATTACAGATGTGAGTCTTTCTGGGTAAGACTATAAGAGATTTGCACACCTGGATTGTACAATATTTGCACATGATTCATTTTACAATTCTTTAAGCTCTGTCACGTTGGTTGTTGATCCTTGCTAGACAGCCATTTTCAAGTCTTGCCATCCATTTTCATGCTGATTTAAGTCAAAACTAGGCCACTCAGAAACATTCAATGTCATCTTGGTAAGCAAGATCGTTCCATCGTTCCCAAACATCGTTCCCACTCCAACTCCCATGTATATTTGGCCTTGTGTTTTAGGTTATTGTCCTGATAAAAGCTGAGTGTGTCTGTTGGAAACCAGATTGAACCAGGTTTTCTTCTCGGAAAGCTCCATTCCGTTTATTTCTATCCTAAAATCTCCCTAGTCCTGGCCGATGACAAGCACACACATAACGTTTTAGTCATTTAACAGACACTCTTATCCAGAGCAACAGCCAAACTGGTCCCCCATGGGAATTGAGGGAGTGGAAGAGATGTGGCGATATAGAAGGAGAGTTGAGGTCTGGTGCTAGAGTGAAGGGAGGATGAAGGGAGTAGATGAGGGAGAGTTGGGGTCTGGGTAGTGGAGTGAAGGGAGGATGAAGGGAGTAGATGAGGGAGAGTTGGGGTCTGGGTAGTGGAGTGAAGGGAGGATGAAGGGAGTAGATGAGGGAGAGTTGGGGTCTGGGTAGTGGAGTGAAGGGAGGATGAAGGGAGTAGATGAGGGAGAGTTGGGGTCTGGGTAGTGGAGTGAAGGGAGGATGAAGGGAGTAGATGAGGGAGAGTTGGGGTCTGGGTAGTGGAGTGAAGGGAGGATGAAGGGAGTAGATGAGGGAGAGTTGGGGTCTGGGTAGTGGAGTGAAGGGAGGATGAAGGGAGTAGATGAGGGAGAGTTGGGGTCTGGGTAGTGGAGTGAAGGGAGGATGAAGGGAGTAGATGAGGGAGGGATAGGGGGTTGGGGATGGAGAGGGAGAGTTGGGGTCTGGGTAGTGGAGTGAAGGGAGGATGAAGGGAGTAGATGAGGGAGGGGTGGGGGTTGGGGATGGAGAGGGAGAGTTGGGGTCTGGGTAGTGGAGTGAAGGGAGTAGATGAGGGAGGGGTGGGGGTTGGGGATGGAGAGGGAGAGTTGGGGTCTGGGTAGTGGAGTGTGAAACTATTTTGTGATTTGAAACACGAGTGAAATCAGTAATGAAGCCGAGTCGATAACGGCTCTTACACTTCCCTCTGAAGTGCCCGAAGTGTGAGCGTGTCTGTGTGTTTCTCTCTCGCTGTGTGTGTGTGTGTGTGTGTGTGTGTGTGTGTGTGTGTGTGTGTGTGTGTGTGTGTGTGTGTGTGTGTGTGTGTGTGTGTGTGTGTGTGTGTGTGTGTGTGTGTGTGTGTGTGTGTGTGTGTGTGTGTGTGTGTGTGTGTGTGTGTGTCATCCCGTCTGTTGTGTGCCTCTGGACATTTGTCATCATTTTTATTCTGAGGCACTGGGATGTTAGATGGATGGAGTGGGGGTAGAGAGGGAGGAAAGGAAGGAGTGGGGGTAGAGAGGGAGGAAAGGAAGGAGTGGGGGTAGAGAGGGAGGAAAGGAAGGAGTGGGGGTAGAGAGGGAGGAAAGGAAAGAGTGGGGGTACAGAGGGAGGAAAGGAAGGAGTGGGGGTAGAGAGGGAGGAAAGGAAGGAGTGGGGTAGAGAGGGAGGAAAGGAAGGAGTGGGGGTAGAGAGGGAGGAAAGGAAGGAGTGGGGGTAGAGAGGGAGGAAGGGAAGGAGTGGGGGTAGAGAGGGAGGAAAGGAAGGAGTGGGGGTAGAGAGGGAGGAAAGGAAGGAGTGGGGGTAGAGAGGGAGGAAAGGAAGGAGTGGGGGTAGAGAGGGAGGAAAGGAAGGAGTGGGGGTAGAGAGGGAGGAAGGGAAGGAGTGGGGGTAGAGAGGGAGTAAGGGAAGGAGCAACGAAAGAGGAGGATTTTCCACTTGGACTTGCTGGTGTCAGGCCGTCCGCTCCAGAAGGGTTTTCCCATTTGGCTGGCCCGTGTAAAAGTGAGGTGTGTGTTTGTGTGCACGTTTGTGTGTGTGTGTGTGTGTGTGTGTGTGTGTGTGTGTGTGTGTGTGTGTGTGTGTGTGTGTGTGTGTGTGTGTGTGTGTGTGTGTGTGTGTGTGTGTGTGTGTTTGTCAGGCCCCTGTCAGAGTGGTCCCAGGACACTGGGCTGGACAAGCCTCAGTACACCGTGAAAATACGCCACTGACAGACCCCCCCCCACAACGATAATCCCCAGATCCCCAGCCCCTATTCCCCTGCCTTAAGTCCCACCACAGCACAGCCCCTCTCCCCCTCTCCCCAGCCCCTCCCCCTCTCCCCAGCCCCTCTCCCCTCTCCCCAGCCCCTCTCCCCCTCTCTGTCTTACCTCCACCTCAGCAGTCCCTTAGCCACCAGTGACCTCCCCAGCTCTGTGGGTTGAATAAATGATACAG
>NC_060175.1:39319156-39346656 GCF_021184085.1 Oncorhynchus gorbuscha | reverse complement strand
CACCCCCCCTCACACTATCATTTGCCCTCCTAATGCCCAGGTCCCAGTTGATTGTGAGTGTGTGTTGTCACTGTGATCCTCTCTGTGTGGATGTCAGATAAACAATAAGGGGTCACTCTCCCTCTACAGACACACAGAAGGCAGGTCGATAGACGCAGATCTCTTGGCACCCACCCTTGTTGTACCGGTCTACCCTTGTTCCCTTACCCCTTACCTTCACCTTCCCTCTCAGTCTCCCCCTCTCCTCTCCCCTCCTCTCACTGAGTGTGTTGTGATATGGATGGCTAGTTTGATCACGATATGGCAGCTTACAATAAGGGATTGGACAGGGCCCGACACACAGGCTGCAGCTGATAACACAGGGAGGGAGGGAGGGTGTTAGTATTTATGGCCAATCTTGTTTACAAAGTCAAATCAGCCCTTTACAGATTTAATTTACCACTGACAGCTCTTCCTCTTTGTCTCTCTGTTTATCTCTCTCTCTCCCTCCCTCTCTCCCCTGCCGCCCCTCAGGCAGCGAATAAATAGACTGCTCAGGGAGACACGCAGCCATGCAGTGCTGCCAAATAGATGACTGCCAATATCATAGAGAGAGAGAGAGAGAGAGAGAGAGAGAGAGAGAGAGAGAGAGAGAGAGAGAGAGAGAGAGAGAGAGAGAGAGAGAGAGAGAGAGAGAGAGAGAGAGAGAGAGAGAGAGAGAGAGAGAGAGAGAGAGAGAGAGAGAGAGAGAGAGAGAGGCAGAGAGAGAGAAACAGACAGAGCGATGGGGAGAGAGGCAGAGAGAGAGGGAAACAGACAGAGCGATGGGGAGAGGGCAGAGAGAGAGGGAAACAGACAGAGCGATGGGGAGAGAGGCAGAGAGAGAGGGAAACAGACAGAGCGATGGGGAGAGAGGCAGAGAGAGAGGGAAACAGACAGAGCGATGGGGAGAGAGGCAGAGAGAGAGGGAAACAGACAGAGCGATGGGGAGAGAGGCAGAGAGAGAGGGAAACAGACAGAGCGATGGGGAGAGAGGCAGAGAGAGAGGGAAACAGACAGAGCGATGGGGAGAGAGGCAGAGAGAGAGGGAAACAGACAGAGCGATGGGGAGAGGCAGAGAGAGGGAAACAGACAGAGGGGAGAGAGGCAGAGAGAAACAGACAGAGCGAGGGGGAGAGAGGCAGAGAGAGAGAAACAGACAGAGCAGAGAGAGGCAGGGAAAGGGACAGACAGAGCGATGGGGAGAGAGGCAGAGAGAGAGGGAAACAGACAGAGCGATGGGGAGAGAGGCAGAGAGAGAGGGAAACAGACAGAGCGATGGGGAGAGAGGCAGAGAGAGAGGGAAACAGACAGAGCGATGGGGAGAGAGGCAGAGAGAGAGGGAAACAGACAGAGCGATGGGGAGAGAGGCAGAGAGAGAGGGAAACAGACAGAGCGATGGGGAGAGAGGCAGAGAGAGAGGGAAACAGACAGAGCGATGGGGAGAGAGGCAGAGAGAGAGGGAAACAGACAGAGCGATGGGGAGAGAGGCAGAGAGAGAGGGAAACAGACAGAGCGATGGGGAGAGAGGCAGAGAGAGAGGGAAACAGACAGAGCGATAGGGAGAGAGGCAGAGAGAGAGGGAAACAGACAGAGCGAGGGGGAGAGAGGCAGAGAGAGGGGGAGGGAAACAGACAGAGCGAGGGGGAGAGAGGCAGAGAGAGAGGGAAACAGACAGAGCGATGGGGAGAGAGGCAGAGAGAGAGGGAAACAGACAGAGCGAGGGGGAGAGAGAGGGAGAGAGGCAGAGAGAGAGGAAAACAGACAGAGCGAGGGGGAGAGAGGCAGAGAGAGAGGAAAACAGACAGAGCGAGGGAGGAGAGGCAGAGAGAGGGGGAGGGGCAAACAGACAGAGCGAGGGGGAGAGAGGCAGAGAGAGAGGGAAACAGACAGAGCGATGGGGAGAGAGGCAGAGAGAGAGGGAAACAGACAGAGCGAGGGGGAGAGAGAGAGGGAAAACAGACAGGGAGGGGAGAGAGGCAGAGAGAGAGGAAAACAGACAGAGCGAGGGGGAGAGAGGCAGAGCGAGAGGAAAACAGACAGAGCGATGGGGAGAGAGGCAGAGAGAGAGGAAAACAGACAGAGCGAGGGGGAGAGAGGCAGAGAGAGAGGGAAACAGACAGAGAGAGGGGAGAGAGAGAGGGGAGAAAACAGACAGAGCGAGGGGGAGAGAGAGAGAGAGGGACAGAGCGAGGGGGAGAGAGGCAGAGAGAGAGGAAAACAGACAGAGCGAGGGGAAAACAGAGAGAGGCAGAGAGAGAGGAAAACAGACAGAGCGAGGGGGAGAGAGGCAGAGAGAGAGGGCAGAAAACAGACAGAGCGAGGGGGAGAGAGGCAGAGAGAGAGGAAAACAGACAGAGCGAGGGTGAGAGAGGCAGAGAGAGAGGAAAACAGACAGAGAGAGGGGGAGAGAGGCAGAGAGAGAGGAAAACAGACAGAGCGAGGGGGAGAGAGGCAGAGAGAGAGGAAAACAGACAGAGCGAGGGGGAGAGAGGCAGAGAGAGAGGAAAACAGACAGAGCGATGGGGAGAGAGGCAGACAGAGAGGGGGAGGAAACAGACAGAGCGATGGGGAGAGAGGCAGAGAGAGAGGGAAACAGACAGAGCGAGGGGAGAGAGGCAGAGAGAGGGAAAACAGACAGAGGGGGGAGAGGCAGAGAGAGAGGAAAACAGACAGAGCGAGGGGGAGAGAGGCAGAGAGAGAGGAAAACAGACAGAGCGAGGGGAGAGAGGCAGAGAGAGAGGGAAACAGACAGAGCGAGGGGAGAGAGGCAGAGAGAGAGGGAAACAGACAGAGAGAGGCAGAGAGAGGGGAGAGAGAGGGGGAGAGAGGAGGAGGAAAACAGACAGAGCGAGGGGGAGAGAGGCAGAGAGAGAGGAAAACAGACAGAGCGAGGGGGAGAGAGGCAGAGAGAGAGGAAAACAGACAGAGCGAGGGGGAGAGAGGCAGAGAGAGAGGGAAACAGACAGAGCGAGGGGAGAGAGGCAGAGAGAGAAAACAGGGAAACAGACAGAGCGAGGGGGCGAGGGGGAGAGAGGCAGAGAGAGAGGAAAACAGACAGAGCGAGGGGGAGAGAGGCAGAGAGAGAGGAAAACAGACAGAGCGAGGGGGAGAGAGGCAGAGAGAGAGGAAAACAGACAGAGCGAGGGGGAGAGAGGCAGAGAGAGAGGGAAACAGACAGAGCGAGGGGAGAGAGGAAGAGAGAGAAAAGCTGTGTTTTTCCACGTGGGGATTTGAGATTAATGTCCATATACGGGAGGTTCTAACCCAGGGTCGTATATCTCTGTTAAAGCAGCCATCTCTTCCTAACAGGCCTTATTTGTATTGAGCACAGAGTATTATTTTTATTGAGCTGTGGGCTGTAAAGGAAGAGGTTATCATCTCTCTCTTTCACTTCATCTCTCGTGAAAGAGGATCATAGCTCATCTGCTGGGTATCAGCTGTAAAAGTGCCTGCAAGAACCTTTTGGGTTGCCACACTGGGTTGCCACACTGGGTTGCCAAAACCCCTCTGAAAAGGTGTGTGAAGGTTGAAACCCGGAACCTTTTTGTGATGGGAAGGGCTCAATTGAAACCTTTTTAATAATATATTGGGGGGTAGCAGCCTATCATTGGAGGGGTGGCTTATGTCATTCCTGTTCACCATGTTAAGTTGGCTAAATTAAAATCTTCCTTGAACATTTATGCATATTACATATTCTACTATATTAATAATATTAACATGGCTGATTACACACAGTAATAAAGTGGTAACTATTCCAACTTCGGGATTTGCAAAGGCTCTTGAGGAACTCATACACCTCTGTTAGACTCATTAAAGCTACAAAACTATCAGTGTTCAACCTTAACATGGGATGACAATACAACAGAACAGATGAACAGGAATGACATGGACTCTAACAGGTGGCCCATAAAGATATATATTAAAGCCACGCCCCTACTAAGCCACACCTCCACTCCAGGGTTCCTCCAGGAAGGTTGCTACATTGAACAATTAAAGGTTCCTCCAAGAACCCCGCAATTGACCAAAGGTGTAAATATTAACATTTGACTAGCAATGGTTCCTCGAGGAACTCCAGGGTTCCTGAAGTGACCACTAATTCTAAGTGTACGACTCAACAACAGCATGGATTTGTATTGCTCTCTCTTTTAATCTGTCTCAGTCTCTTTCTCCTTCACTCTCTCTCTCTCTCTCTCTCTCTCTCTCTCTCTCTCTCTCTCTCTCTCTCTCTCTCTCTCTCTCTCTCTCCCTCTCTTCTCTCCCCTCTTCTCTCTCTCTGTGGGCTGACTGTGGAGTTTACTTGATGGCTGTGAAATCTGTAGTGTTCAAGGCAAATTCACTTACTGAGGAGGAAAGCACTTCATCATCAGGTGGATGTGTGTGTGTACCATGCAGTACGTGCTTGTATGTGTGTTCAATCGACAGGTGGATGCTGTTTGCGTTAGCTCCTGGCCAGAGGATATCACCAATGCTTTCTGTTACTCTGTCAGTGGTGTGTTATTCTCTGAGCGGTTAGTTTGTCTCCATTCAGTCACAGTATGTTTGTAATCAGATTAGCATTGCGCCGTATCTGCTATCCCGATGCATCACTGCACGCTGCCAAATCTGTGTATGTGTGTGTGTGTGTGTGTTTAGAATCTGCTAGCGCGGCGCATCACCCGTTGCTGCCAAATGTGTCTGTGTCCCAGCCTGCCTCCAGCCTTTCCCCAGATAACATCTGATCTGATTGTTTGTTGTGCCTTTCTGCTCTCAAAGACCTGATTGTGTGGATGGAGACTCATAATCATCTGTTTATTGGAGCAGATAAGACTTTATATTCCATAGGGAGATTACATCGCTAGGTTTTTATCTCTCTTTGATTTCACACACAACAGTGCCAACTTTATCACGATGCCAGCAGTGTGTGTCACAGTGTCAAGGATGTGTGTGTGTGTGTTTGTGCGTGTGTGCTTGTGTGCACATACATATGAGTGTGTGTGCTATATATGCAACTCTCTGTGGTCCACTCCTTCTAGGTGCCAATGTCCATGGCTATGTTGACCCCCCAGATGATCAGTCCTCAACAGATGCAGCAGATCCTGTCCCCTCCTCAGCTACAGGCCCTGCTGCAACAACAACAGGCCCTTATGCTTCAGCAGGTAACACACACACATACACACACACTCCTTCCTGGGCTCAGACCCAACCCAGCATGTCTAGATGTGTCTATGTTGAGGTGCTGACATCCTCTGGCACAGACACACCCACACACACACACACACACACACACACACACACACACACACACACACACACACACACACACACACACACACACACACACACACACACACACACACACACACACACACACACACACACACACACACACACACACACTTGCCAATTCTATAAAGCCTGTTTAGTCCTCAAGCACCTCCCCATCAGTGAGCATAGCCAAACACTTACAAATGCTTATTTTAGCAATGTAACACCCAGCCACACACTCAGCCACACACACACTTCGCAGCCAGCGAGAGCTTATGTTAGCCGTCTTTGGGCACCAGTTAACATGTCCTGGTTGTTGGTTGGTGAGGGGTGTGTGATGAGGTGCTATGATCTGGGTGTGTGTTGGAGGCGGGAGTGTGTTTGTTCTGTTTAGTTCGGCATGGCAACCACTCTTACCTGGCAGGCAACATCTCAAGTCTGTCAAATATTAAACACACATCACACACATAACACACAATCACACACCCACACATACAACACAACGGTCAAATATTTAACACAACGCTGTCATTGCTAGCCCCCCGACCTTCTCACCTCACATACCTTTGCAAATTAGTCCACATACACACTCACAAAAATACGCACACACACCACACGCAAATTCACACACTCTAAAACGAGTTGTTTGATTGACACAACTGCTGGGTTGTTTGGTTGACACAACTGCTGAGTTGTTTGGTTGACCCAACTGCTTGGTTGTTTGGTTGACCCAACTGGTGGGTTGTTTGGTTGACACAACTGGTGGGTTGTTTGGTTGACACAACTGCTGGGTTGTTGTTTGACACAACTGCTGGGTTGTTTGGTTGACACAACTGGTGGATTGTTTGGTTGACACAACTGCTGGGTTGTTGTTTGACACAACTGGTGGATTGTTTGGTTGACACAACTGCTGGGTTGTTTGGTTGACACAACTGGTGGGTTGTTTGGTTGACACAACTGCTGGGTTGTTTGGTTGACACAACTGCTGAGTTGTTTGGTTGACACAACTGCTGAGTTGTTTGGTTGACACAACTGCTGAGTTGTTTGGTTGACACAACTGCTGGGTTGTTTGGTTGACCCAACTGCTGGGTTGTTTGGTTGACCCAACTGCTGGGTTGTTTGGTTGACCCAACTGCTGAGTTGTTTGGTTGACCCAACTGCTGAGTTGTTTGGTTGACACAACTGCTGGGTTGTTTGGTTAACACAACTGCTTAGTTGTTTGGTTAACACAACTGCTGAGTTGTTTGGTTGACACAACTGCTGAGTTGTTTGGTTGACACAACTGCTGAGTTGTTTGGTTGACACAACTGCTGAGTTGTTTGGTTGACACAACTGGTGGGTTGTTTGGTTGACACAACTGCTGGGTTGTTGTTTGACACAACTGCTGGGTTGTTTGGTTGACACAACTGGTGGATTGTTTGGTTGACACAACTGCTGGGTTGTTTGGTTGACCCAACTGGTGGGTTGTTTGGTTGACACAACTGCTGGGTTGTTGTTTGACACAACTGCTGGGTTGTTGTTTGACACAACTGCTGGGTTGTTTGGTTGACACAACTGGTGGGTTGTTTGGTTGACACAACTGCTGGGTTGTTTGGTTGACACAACTGCTGGGTTGTTTGGTTGACACAACTGCTGAGTTGTTTGGTTGACACGACTGCTGGGTTGTTTGGTTGACACAACTGCTGGGTTGTTTGGTTGACACAACTGGTGGGTTGTTTGGTTGACACAACTGCTGGGTTGTTTGGTTGACACAACTGCTGGGTTGTTTGGTTGACACAACTGGTGGGTTGTTTGGTTGACACAACTGCTGGGTTGTTTGGTTGACCCGACTGGTGGGTTGTTTGGTTGACACAACTGCTGGGTTGTTTGGTTGACACAACTGCTGGGTTGTTTGGTTGACCCGACTGGTGGGTTGTTTGGTTGACCCGACTGCTGGGTTGTTTGGTTGACACAACTGCTGGGTTGTTTGGTTGACACAACTGCTGGGTTGTTTGGTTGACCCAACTGCTGGGTTGTTTGGTTGACCCGACTGGTGGGTTGTTTGGTTGACACAACTGCTGGGTTGTTGTTTGACACAACTGCTGGGTTGTTTGGTTGACACAACTGGTGGGTTGTTTGGTTGACACAACTGCTGGGTTGTTGTTTGACACAACTGCTGGGTTGTTTGCTTGACACAACTGGTGGGTTGTTTGGTTGACACAACTGCTGGGTTGTTGTTTGACACAACTGCTGGGTTGTTTGGTTGACCCAACTGGTGGGTTGTTTGGTTGACACAACTGCTGGGTTGTTGTTTGACACAACTGCTGGGTTGTTTGCTTGACCCAACTGCTGGGTTGTAGGTTTTGGGTCACTTAGTTGGGTTGTTTTCTTTAAAAACTGCTGGGTTATTGAGATATGACCCAGTGGGACGCCCATGTGTGTAAATGTAATTACTGTTCATAATGTTCTGTTGCATAGTTATGAAATATTAAGGTCGATCATTTACATTTTTGTAGCTTCAATGACACTTACAGAAGTGTATGAGTTCCCTTAAAGCCTATGTCAGTCCCATTGTTGGGATACAATAAGTTTGAATACTATAAGGGCACAAGGTGAGACCGAAATGCAGACACAGGAGGCAGATGGTTGAGCTCCAATATTTATTATAACAAAAGGGGTAGGAGAAAGGCAGGTCGGGGACAGCCGAGAGTTCATAAACCAGGTCAGAGTCCAAACAGTACCAGGCGATAGGCAGGCTCGAGGTCCGGACAGGCAGAATGGTCAGGCAGGCAGATTCGGTGTCAGGACATGCAAGGATCAAAACCAGAAGGGCTAGGGCCAGGAGGGCTAGGGCCAGAAGGGCTAGGAAAAAACAGAGACAGGGGAAAAAAGGAGCTAGGAAGAATGCTGGTTGACTTGGCAAAACAAGACGAACTGGTACAGAGAGACAGGAAACACAGGGATAAATACACCAGGGACTAATGAGGAAAACAGGAGACACCTGGAGATGGGTGGAGACAATCACAAAGACAGGTGAAACAGATCAGGGCGTGACAAATACTTTATTATAATAAGTATGTAACGGCGTTCGTCTGTTGAATGAAGAGAGTCGGACCGAAATGCAGCATGTAGGTTACTCATGACTTTAATGAAAGTATCGCGGTACATGAAATAACTGAACTAAATACAAAAACAACAAACGGAACGTGGAACCTATTACAGCCTATCTGGTGAACACTACACAGAGACAGGAACAAACACCCACAAAATACAAAGCGAACTCAGGCTACCTAAATACGGTTCCCAATCAGAGACAACGATAAGCACCTGACTAATTGAGAATCGCCTCAGGCAGCCAAGCCTATACCACACCCCTAATCAGCCGCGATCCAAATAATACAAACCCCAATACGAAACACAACATATAAACCCATGTCACACCCTGGCCTACCCAAACATATAACAAAAAACACAAAATACAATGACCAAGGCGTGACAAAGTAATCATAAGTAATATAATAATATGTACAAAAATATTCACACCCCTTGACTTTTTCTACATTTTGTTATGTTACATCCTTATTCTAAAATGGATTTCATAATTTTTTCCACTCATCAATGTACACACAATACCCCAATACCCCATCCTGTTTCCATTGAACATCCTTGAGATGTCCACCTGTGGTAAACTCAATTGATTGGACATGATTTGGTAACGCACACAGCTGTCTATATAAGGTCCCAAAGTTGACAGGGCATCTCAGAGCAAAACCCAAGCCATGAGGTTGAAGGAATTGTCCGTAGAGCTCTGAGACAGGATTGCGTTGATGCACAGATCTGGGGAAGGGTACCAAAAACATTATGCAGCATTGAAAACCCCCAAAACACAGTGTCCTGCACCATTCTTAAATGGAAGAAGTTTGGAACAATCAAGACTCTTCCTAGAGCTGGCTGCCCGGCCAAACTGAACTATCAGGGGAGAAGGGCCTTGGTCAGGGATGTGACCAAGAACCCAATGGTCACTCTGACAGAGCTCCAGAGTTCCTCTGTGGAAATGGGTGAACCTTCCAGAAGGACAACCATCTCTGCAGCACACCACCAATCAGGCCTTTATGGTAGAGTTGCCAGACGGAAGCCACTCCTCAGTAAAAGGCACATGATAGCCCACTTGGTGTTTACCAAAAGGCACCTAAAGGACTCTCAGACCATGAGAAACAAGATTCTCTGGTCTGAGGAAACCAAGCTTGAAGTATTTGGCCTGAATGCCAAGTGTCACGTCTAGAGGAAACCTGGCACCATCCCTACTGTGAAGCATGGTGGTGGCAGCATCATGCTGTGGTGATGTTTTTCAGTGGCAGGGACTGGGAGACTAGTCAGGATCGAGAGATTCTTGATGAAAACCTGCTCCAGGGAGCTCATAACCACAGACTGGGGAAAATACTTTGTTGAGAAAAATGGTAGAAACTCCCCAAATGCAGGTGTGCCAAGCTTGTAGCTTCATACTCAAGGCAGCCTCGAGTCTTCTTGGGTATGACGCTGCAAGCTTGGCACACCTGCTTTTGGGGAGTTCCATTTTTCTAAACAAGGTACTGAGTAAATGGTCTGAATATGACTGTGATATTTCAGGTTTTTATTTTTAATACATTTGCAAAAATGTCTAAAAACCTGTTTTGGATTTGTCATTATAGGGTATTGTGTTCAGATTGAAGAGGATTGTATTTTATTAATTCTAAAATAAGGCTGTAGCGTAACAACATGTGGAGAAAGTCAAGGTGTCTGAATACTTTCAGAATGGACTGTACACCCACTTCCTCTCCTGTACGTGTTGAATAGGCAGCTATTAAAAGTGTGTAGACAGAACAGTAGTTCTGACAGAGGCAGGGCTACAACAGATAAATTGAACACACACACATATGCCCAGGGCTTGAACAGACTTGGAATTGTTTCTTTGGGCCATTATAAATTGCAGTGGGAAGATCTGACAAAATGGATGGTAATGGAAATATGCTGTCTCTCTGGGAATGAGATGGTTAAGAAGAGCTTGCACAGGTCCTTTTACTCTAACGAGGAGAGAGGCGGTGGGGGTGAAACACTTACACACACACACGCTCACACACACACTTGTGTAAGGCCATTTTACCTCTGCTTTTAAACCACTTGAGTTTAACACAACTCTCCCACTTAATTAACCACACCATGACCGCCACCTAGTCTATATCAGCAAATCAGCCACAAATCAGCACACACACACCACATGCAGCAATCACAGACCACATCAGTCATTGGATCATTACATTTCATATCCCCATGGAGACTTTGGACTGTGTGTGTGTGTGTGTGTGTGTGTGTGTGTGTGTGTGTGTGTGTGTGTGTGTGTGTGTGTGTGTGTGTGTGTGTGTGTGTGTGTGTGTGTGTGTGTGTGTGTGTGTGTGTGTGTGTGTGTGTGTGTGTGTGTGTGTGTGTGTGGTGTTTTAACCTTGACTTTTCCTTTAACCTTTAATTACACCACAGTTGATCTGGTTTCTTTCTCGGTGTGTTAGTCAAGGCAAGGTCACGGTAATAGGCTGGTAATAGGCTGGCAAGGTGAGTGGCTCTCTTCATGCTACAGAGCCACTGAATCACATCATAAAAATACCTTAATTATCACTTAATTATTCTTACAACTCTACAGCACCAGCCTAGCTTGTGTGTGCATGTGTGTGTGTCTGTGAAAGGGAGGCAGCCACTGACCTGGAGAGGAGAGATTAACTCTGCCTATGGAGTATGGAAAGACAGGGAGGTGGGACAGAGGGAAAAATGGGAGGGACAAAGAATAAATAAGAGAAATGGACAGAATCAGAGGAATAGAAAGAGAAACACACATTCCCCTGTTGTCGCAACAGGCTGTCAGAGCAGCCAGCCTAGTTAGTCAGACAAACAGAAACAGGCTGTCAGAGCAGCCAGCCTAATTAGTCAGACAAACAGAAACAGGCTGTCAGAGCAGCCAGCCTAATTAGTCAGACAAACAGAAACAGGCTGTCAGAGCAGCCAGCCTAGTTAGTCAGACAAACAGAAACAGGTTGTCAGAGCAGCCAGCCTAGTTAGTCAGACAAACAGAAACAGGCTGTCAGAGCAGCCAGCCTAGTTAGTCAGACAAACAGAAACAGGCTGTCAGAGCAGCCAGCCTAATTAGTCAGACAAACAGAAACAGGCTGTCAGAGCAGCCAGCCTAATTAGTCAGACAAACAGAAACAGGCTGTCAGAGCAGCCAGCCTAATTAGTCAGACAAACAGAAACAGGCTGTCAGAGCAGCCAGCCTAATTAGTCAGACAAACAGAAACAGGCTGTCAGAGCAGCCAGCCTAGTTAGTCAGACAAACAGAAACAGGTTGTCAGAGCAGCCAGCCTAGTTAGTCAGACAAACAGAAACAGGCTGTCAGAGCAGCCAGCCTAGTTAGTCAGACAAACAGAAACAGGCTGTCAGAGCAGCCAGCCTAATTAGTCAGACAAACAGAAACAGGCTGTCAGAGCAGCCAGCCTAATTAGTCAGACAAACAGAAACAGGCTGTCAGAGCAGCCAGCCTAGTTAGTCAGACAAACAGAAACAGGTTGTCAGAGCAGCCAGCCTAGTTAGTCAGACAAACAGAAACAGGCTGTCAGAGCAGCCAGCCTAATTAGTCAGACAAACAGAAACAGGCTGTCAGAGCAGCCAGCCTAGTTAGTCAGACAAACAGAAACAGGCTGTGTCTCGTCAGTAGTAACAGTACCAGCCAGTAGAAGTCCAATGTGGCTCCCTGTCATTGTCTTCCCTCATCTTCTCTGATCTGAAACACAGGCTGGTTGAAACCATATGACTTTACGTTTTACAGTTACTAGGCGAGTTGTTCACTTCAGACTATAAAGATCAACAAGATTTCATAGCTTCCTTTCAAAATGTGACGTGTTATGGATGAACGTCTTTTTAATTCTGCGTGGTTACAGGATTAAACAGAAACAACTGGCAGGTTAACAGTTTAGGCATTCACTCTGAGTGGTTAAGGTTAGGGCTATGGTTTGGGGAAGCCTTAAAACCAAATAATGAAAAACGATGCGCAAGGACCATCAAGTATCATCAGTATTCTCACGGCTTGCTAGAGCATTGTGAACGGCGGTGGCGCAGTGGGGTGAGCAACGCTCTCCGAGCATCTCGAGTTCGCTCCCAGTGTTGGGCGATGTTTTTTTGCTTCATTTTAGCGCTGATGATATATCGCTCTCAGGACCTTTTCAAACAACCGACATGAAAGTTTATTTCTAGCGATCAGGCTGATACACCTTGATTCTCCTTCAAAATGGCCACAGCAGAACACATCCCTCCTCCCCCAACCCGATAAGCAAGCAGCACATAAATAACAGTGTGTCTCTGGTGCTATGGCGACACCTTTTCCATGCCAGCTACTGTAGGGCACCGAGATTTACGGGGCTGTCCAGGTGTTTCAGGTGAACATTAGAGAACCTTTTTTAAAGGAAAAAAGTCTAACAAAAACAGCTACGTGTGTCTCTCCATGGCTTCAGCAACACCTGTCCCTAGAGGGACAGAACACTCCTGTTGGGTCATGTTTGCACATCTCTCCCTAGAGGGACAGAACACTCCTGTTGGGTCATGTTTGCACTTCTCTCCCTAGAGGGACAGAACACTCCTGTTGGGTCATGTTTGCACTTCTCTCCCTAGAGGGACAGAACACTCCTGTTGGGTCATGTGTGCACTTCTCTCCCTAGAGGGACAGAACACTCCTTTTGGGTCATGTTTGCACTTCTCTCCCTAGAGGGACAGAACACTCCTTTTGGGTCATGTTTGCACTTCTCTCCCTAGAGGGACAGAACACTCCTGTTGGGTCATGTTTGCACTTCTCTCCCTAGAGGGACAGAACACTCCTTTTGCGTCATGTTTGCACTTCTCTCCCTAGAGGGACAGAACACTCCTTTTGGGTCATGTTTGCACTTCTCTCCCTAGAGGGACAGAACACTCCTGTTGGGTCATGTTTGCACTTCTCTCCCTAGAGGGACAGAACACTCCTTTTGGGTCATGTTTGCACTTCTCTCCCTAGAGGGACAGAACACTCCTTTTGGGTCATGTTTGCACATCTCTCCCTAGAGGGACAGAACACTCCTGTTGGGTCATGTTTGCACTTCTCTCCCTAGAGGGACAGAACACTCCTGTTGGGTCATGTTTGCACTTCTCTCCCTAGAGGGACAGAACACTCCTGTTGGGTCATGTTTGCACATCTCTCCCTAGACACATTATACACCTATACACATTATACACTTATATACATTATACACCTATACACATTATACACTTATACACATTATACACCTATACACATTATACACCTATACACATTATACACCTAGACACATTATACACCTATACACATTATACACCTATACACATTATACACCTATACACATTATACACCTATACACATTATACACCTATACACATTATACACCTATACACATTATACACCTATACACATTATACACCTATACACATTATACACTTATACACATTATACACCTATACACATTATACACTTATACACATTATACACCTAGACACATTATACACCTATACACATTATACACTTATATACATTATACACCTATACACATTATACACTTATACACATTATACACCTATGCACATTATACACCTATACACATTATACACTTATACACATTATACACCTATACACATTATACACTTATACACATTATACACCTATACACATTATACACTTATACACATTATACACCTATACACATTATACACCTATACACATTATACACCTATACACATTATACACTTATACACATTATACACCTATACACATTATACACTTATACACATTATACACCTAGACACATTATACACCTATACACATTATACACTTATATACATTATACACCTATACACATTATACACTTATACACATTATACACCTAGACACATTATACACCTATACACATTTTACACCTGCACACCTTATACACATTATACACCTATACACATTATACACTTATACATATTATACACTTATACACATTATACACCTATACACATTATACACCTATACACCTAGACACATTATACACATTATACACCTATACACCTAGACACATTATACACTTATACACCTATACACATTATACACCTATACACCTATACACCTATACACATTATACACCTATACACCTAGACACATTATACACCTATACACCTATACACATTATACACATTATACACCTATACACCTATACACATTATACACCTATACACCTAGACACATTATACACCTATACACCTAGACACATTATACACCTATACACCTAGACACATTATACACATTATACACCTATACACCTAGACACATTATACACCTATACACCTATACACATTATACACCTATACACCTATACACATTATACACATTATACACCTATACACATTATACACCTATACACATTATACACCTATACACCTATACACATTATACACCTATACACCTAGACACATTATACACCTATACACCTAGACACATTATACACATTATACACCTATACACCTAGACACATTATACACCTATACACCTAGACACATTATACACCTATACACCTATACACATTATACACATTATACACCTAGACACATTATACACATTATACACCTATACACCTAGACACATTATACACCTATACACATTATACACATTATACACCTATACACCTATACACATTATACACCTATACACCTAGACACATTATACACATTATACACCTATACACCTAGACACATTATACACCTATACACCTATACACATTATACACCTATACACCTATACACATTATACACATTATACACCTATACACCTTATACACCTATACACATTATACACCTATACACCTATACACATTATACACCTAGACACATTATACACCTATACACCTAGACACATTATACACATTATACACATTATACACCTATACACCTAGACACATTATACACCTATACACCTATACACATTATACACCTATACACCTATACACATTATACACCTATACACCTAGACACATTATACACCTATACACCTATACACATTATACACCTATACACCTAGACACATTATACACCTATACACCTATACACATTATACACATTATACACCTATACACCTATACACATTATACACCTATACACCTAGACACATTATACACCTATACACCTATACACATTATACACCTATACACCTAGACACATTATACACCTATACACCTATACACATTATACACCTATACACCTATACACATTATACACCTATACACCTAGACACATTATACACCTATACACCTAGACACATTATACACCTATACACCTATACACATTATACACCTATACACCTATACACATTATACACCTATACACCTATACACATTATACACATTATACACCTATACACATTATACACCTATACACCTAGACACATTATACACCTATACACCTAGACACATTATACACCTATACACCTATACACATTATACACCTATACACATTATACACATTATACACCTATACACCTATACACATTATACACCTATACACCTAGACACATTATACACCTATACACCTATACACATTATACACATTATACACCTATACACCTATACACATTATACACCTATACACCTATACACATTATACACATTATACACCTATACACATTATACACCTATACACCTAGACACATTATACACCTATACACCTATACACATTATACACCTATACACCTAGACACATTATACACCTATACACCTATACACATTATACACATTATACACCTATACACATTATACACCTATACACCTAGACACATTATACACCTATACACCTAGACACATTATACACCTATACACATTATACACCTATACACCTAGACACATTATACACCTATACACCTATACACATTATACACCTATACACCTAGACACATTATACACCTATACACCTATACACATTATACACATTATACACCTATACACCTATACACATTATACACCTATACACCTATACACATTATACACCTATACACCTATACACATTATACACCTATACACCTAGACACATTATACACCTATACACCTATACACATTATACACCTATACACCTATACACATTATACACCTATACACCTAGACACATTATACACCTATACACCTAGACACATTATACACCTATACACCTATACACATTATACACCTATACACCTATACACATTATACACATTATACACCTATACACCTAGACACATTATACACCTATACACCTATACACATTATACACATTATACACCTATACACATTATACACCTATACACCTATACACATTATACACATTATACACCTATACACATTATACACCTATACACCTATACACATTATACACATTATACACCTATACACATTATACACCTATACACCTAGACACATTATACACCTATACACCTATACACATTATACACATTATACACCTATACACATTATACACTTATACACATTATACACCTATACACCTATACACCTATACACCTATACACCTTATACACATTATACACCTATACACCTATACACATTATACACATTATACACCTATACACCTATACACCTATACACCTATACACCTATACACCTATACACCTATACACATTATACACCTATACACATTATACACATTATACACCTATACACATTATACACCTATACACCTATACACATTATACACATTATACACCTATACACCTATACACATTATACACATTATACACCTATACACCTATACACCTATACACATTATACACCTATACACCTATACACATTATACACATTATACGCCTATACACCTATACACATTATACACATTATACACCTAGACACATTATACACCTAGACACATTATACACCTAGACACATTATACACATTATACACCTATACACATTATACACTTATACACATTATACACTTATACACATTATACACCTATACACATTATACACCTATACACATTATACACATTACAATAACATGTTGTCTACCTGCTTTAGTTGTTGTGGAAACTGATTATACATCACATAAACACACACGCCTTCTCAGTCTTACTGCTCTCTATTGTACCTTGTGTTATTGCAGCTGGGCCAGGGGTTTGCTGTCACAGGAGGCTTTTGATCAATTTCCCTCCTCTTTTCCCTCCTTCCTCCCCTCCCCAGCTACAGGAGTACTATAAGAAGCAGCAGGAGCAGCTGCATCTTCAGCTTCTGACTCAGCAGCAGCAGCAGCAGGCTGGGAAGCAGGCAGCCAAAGAGGTGAGACCCCTACTGAGTGGTGTTATCAAGTGCACTCACAAGCACACGCGTACACAGTTGAAGTGGCCAACACGTGAGTTAGGGGATTGTGGTTAAGGGCCCAAGGAGGTGAGCGTTTGCACTGGGGCAGAGTGTTCACCTCTTCTACTCGATCCCCTGTCCTCTTATCCTATCATTCTCTCCTTTCCTCCTGTCCTCTTATTGTATTTCTGTGTTGTGTACTCTGCATTTCCAAACAGGGTTATGGTAGTGATGGAATATGGCTTTAAATTTCTCTCTGCCAACACACCATGCCAAACCCTACTCACAGAGAGCTCTGTCTTAATGCAGCATAAGTATTTATTTACATGCATGCGTGTGTGTGTGTGTGTGTGTGTGTGTGTGTGTGTGTGTGTGAGAGCGTGTGTGTGTGTGTGTGTGTGTGTGTGTGTGTGTGTGTGTGTGTGTGTGTGTGTGTGTGTGTGTGTGTGTGTGTGTGTGTGTGTGTGTGTGTGTGTGTGTGTGTGTGTGTGTGTGTGTGTGTGTGTGTGTGTGTGTGTGTGTGTGTGTGAGCATGTGCGTGTGTGAGCATGTGCGTGTGTGTGTGTGTGTGTGAAGCATGAAGTAAAATCCTGTTGTAGCCTCACTATAAGAGGGGTCTGACACTTTTAATTGTCAATTAACCCCCGCAGTCGGTGAGAACGGTGCCAACACACACCTCCGCAAGGTTTAATCACACTAACAGGGATCATGGGGGATCAAGTAGCATCACAACACGTAACGACAAAGAGCATCCACATCAATCACACCAGATTACTGTCATAGAGGTTATGTTGGGAGGGTGTTGTTGGTTCAGTTCGGATTCTCTGTAATAATGGGATTGGTATAGTAATGCATTTTATTTTGCATCAAACAACACAACAGTTTCAGTCACCTCCTTGTCTGAAGGACAAGTGGATTAACAGGTTCATGTCAAGCCCTACATGTTTTTTTTTTCAAAAGTGTCATAGAATGTAGACCTGCATTGAACACCACACATTGGCTGCTACTGTAGGCTGAATGATAGAACAGCTATTTCCATGTTCAAATGTTATGGGATGCATTTTCTCCATTGTTTTTGATGGAATGCATTACATTATGATCAAATAGCCACAGTAGTCTTCTTGACCACTGTCTGAAACTGTAACTTAAAGCGGGTACTAGAGGTTGACCAATTATGATTTTTCAACGCCGATACCGATTATTGGAGAACCAAAAAAAGCCGATACCGATTAATTGGCTGATTTTATTTATTTATTTATTTGTAATAATGACAATTACAACAATACTGAATGAACACTTTTATTTTAACTTAATATAATACATCAATAACAATCAATTTAGCCTCAAATAAATGATGAAACATGTTCAATTTGGTTTAAATAATGCAAAAACAAAGTGTTGGAGAAGAAAGTAAAAGTGAAATATGTGCCATGTAAAAAAAGCTAACGTTTCAGTTCTTTGCTCAGAACATGAGAACATATGAAAGCTGGTGGTTCCTTTAAACATGAGTCTTCAAAATTCCCAGGTAAGAAGTTTTATGTTTTGTTATTATAGGAATTATAGGACTATTTCTCTCTCTACCATTTGTATTTCATATACCTTTGACTATTGGATGTTCTTATAGGCACTTTAGTATTGCCAGTGTAACAGTATAGCTTCCGTTCCCTCTCCTCGCCCCTACCTGGGCTCGAACCAGGAACACATCGACAACAGCCACCCTCGATGCATCATTACCCATCGCTCCACCAAAGCCACGGCTCTTGCAGAGCAAGGGGAACAACTACTTCAAGGTCTCAGAGCGAGTGACGTCACTGATTGAAATGCTATTAGTGCGCACCCTGCTAACTAGCTAGCCATTTCGGGTGTTGAAGTCATAAACAGCTAAATGTTGAAGCACAGGGAAGAGCTGCTGGCAAACACACTGAGGTGCTGTTTGAATGAATGTTTACCAGCCTGCTGCTGCCTACCACCGCTCAGTCAGACTGCTCTATCAAATATCAAATCATAGACTTAATTATAATATAATAACACACAGAAATACGAGCCTTAGGTCATTAATATGGTCAAATCCAGAAACTATCATTTAGAAAACAAATGTTTATTCTTTCAGTGAAATACGGAACCGATCTTAACGGGTGGCATCCATAAATCTAAATATTCCTGTTACATTGAAGAACCTTCAATGTTATGTCATAATTACGTAAATTTCTGGCAAATTAGTTCGCAATGAGCCAGGCAGCCCAAACTGTTGCATATACCTTGAACGAAAGAGAAGTGACATAATTTCCCTAGTTTAATATTGCCTGCTAATCTGGATGTCTTTTAACTAAATATGCAGGTTTAAAAATATATACTTCTGTGTATTGATTTTAAGCAAGGAATTTATGTTTATGCTTAGGTACAATTGTGCTTTTTTCGCAAATGCGCTTCTGCCCCATGAGGCGAAGTTGGCTGTCTTTGTTAGGAAGATATAGTCTTCACACAGTTCACAACGAGCCAGGCGGCCCAAACTGCTGCATATACCCTGACTCTGTTGCACATAACGCAAGAGAAGTGACACAATTTTCCTAGTTAAAACAAATGAATGTTAACAGGCAATATTAACTAAATATGCAGGTTTAAAAATATATACTTGTGTATTGATTTTAAGAAAGGCATTGATGTTTATGGTTAGGTACACATTGGTGCAACGACAGTGCTTTTTTCACGAATGCGCTTGTTAAATCACCCGTTTGGCGAAGTAGGCTGTGATTCAATGATAAATTAACAGGCACCGCATCGATTATATGCAACGCAGGACAAGCTAGATATACTAGTAATATCATCAACCATGTGTAGTTAACTGGTGATTATGTTAAGACTGATTGTTTTTATAAGATACGTTAAATGCTAGCTAGCACCTTACCGTGGCTCCTTGCTGCACTCGCATAACAGGTAGTCAGTCTGCCACGCAGTCTCCTCGTGGAGTGCAATGTAATCGGCCATGATCGGTGTCCAAAAATGCAGATTACCTAATGTTATGAAAACCTGAAATCGGCCCTAATTAATCGGCCATTCTGATTCATCGGTCAACCTCTAGCAGGTGCCGCCTCAATATTCACAGTAAACTCGCGCTGGAAGTTGCACAGAATTTTCACATCATTCAAGTTTCTGCTCAGAAGACCCGAAATTTGCTCAGTGCCTCATTTTTTTTGAGGGATCATTGGTTATCAGTTGTCAGAGGTGTCTAAGATAACAATAATATAGTGATTTTATCACAAACACACACACTCTCACACATACAAATACACACACACACTCTCCACATACAAACACACACTCGTCATCCAATTTTCAGAAAGTAGAGGAGGGATGTGACAGTAACAGAGGAAAGGAGAAGTGAGAGAGAAAGAGACAAGTGAGAGAGAGAGAAAGAGGGAGAGGGAGAAAGAGAAAAGTGAGAGAGAGAGAAAGAGGGAGAGAGAGAGAGAGAGAGAGAAGGAGAAAAGAGCAGGTAGGAAACAGAGACAGGCTTCTGGAGAGCTCATGGGCTCCAGAGACCATTGTGGGAATTGCACAAGGAGGTTCGCCCTAGATCATCCCTCCTTTCTCCCTCCCGCCATCCGTTCCTCCTCTCTCATCCCTGATCCCCCTCTCCCTGTGGACCCTCTACCCCCTCGCCTACAGCGGTCAGCCAACTCAACCGTGACCAAAGCAAACCAGTTGTGGTTGACTTGCATGTAGAGACCGTGTCTGATGCTGTTTTTTATTTTTTCCTTCTCCTGTCCGAGTCTCCGGTTTTGTTTTCCTGTAACAACCAGACAAGTGCAAACACTGGTCACAAACACACTTCCACACACACACACACACACACACACACACACACACACACACACACACACACACACACACACACACACACACACACACACACACACACACACACACACACACACACACACACACACACACACACACACACACACACACACACACACACACACACACACACACACACACACACCACAGTTGATGTGTGATGGTTCACCATACCCACTGTTGTGGACATGCATCATCTCCTGTGTTCAGCTAAAGCTAAGCCTGCTGTACAGTCTAACTCAATGCCTTACAGTCATCAACACATCCAACTCAGACATATTGATATGCCTCCAGAAGCACAATACTGCTTGTTTTCTTCGCTAGCTGGTGGTTAATTGAATGGTTAATGACATTGATTGGCCTGAGTCTCCACTCAACTGGTGTCCCAGGACTGAGAGGAAGAAGGACAAGCAGCAGGGCTGTGGACCTCCAGGCCTGGCGGTGCTCAACCTACTAGTTAGATTGGGTATGGCAGGTAGGTTACATAGGTCTATGTAGGTCACCTGCTTATCAAGTGCCCAGGAAATCGAGGTTAGGTCACATGTGTCAAACTCATTCCACAGAGGGCAGAGTGTCTGTGGGTTTTCGCTGCACCCTTGTACTTGATTGATGAATTAAGGTCAATAATTATTAAGGAACTCCCCTCACTTGGTTGTCTAGGTCTTAATTGAAAGGAAAAAACGAAACCCCGCAGACACTTAGGGGAAGGGCAGTGGTATTCAAACTTTTTCAACAGGGACTCTATTTGTACCGGCATAATTTCTCACGACTCCACCCCAACCCAAATGTATATCAACAAATAATATCATTTTAATCTCTATCAAAATGAATAGAAACCAATAAATACATAAAACATTTTTTATTTTATTGTCTTCCTCAAAAAAAAATGGCATATTGTCCCATACAATTTAAAAAATATATATATATTTTACCTTTATTTAACTAGGCAAGTCAGTTAAGAACAAATTCTGATTTTCAATGACGGCCTAGGAACAGTGGGTTAACTGCCTGTTAAGGGGCAGAACGACAGATTTTTACCTTGTCAGCTCGGGGGTTTGAACTTGCAACCTTTCGGTTACTAGTCCAACACTCTAACCACTAGGCTACCCTGATCTGTACTCTTATTTAAAACATGTTGGCAACCCCCAGTGCAGCTGTGGTCGCCACCCCGACATTGAATACCACTGGCCTAAGGGGATAGGGGAAGTGCCTAGGGGATAGGGGAAGTGCCTAGGGGATAGGGGAAGTGCCTAGGGGATAGGGGAAGTGCCTAGGGGATAGGGGAAGTGCCTATGGGATAGGGGAAGTGCCTAGGGGATAGGGGAAGTGCCTAGGGGATAGGGGAAGTGTCTAGGGGATAGGGGAAGTGTCTAGGGGATAGGGGCAGTGTCTAGGGGATAGGGGAAGTGCCTAGGGGATAGGGGAAGTGTCTAGGGGATAGGGGATAGGGGCAGTGTCTAGGGGATAGGGGAAGTGCCTAGGGGATAGGGGAAGTGTCTAGGGGATAGGGGAAGGGGATAGGGGAAGTGTCTAGGGGATAGGGGAAGTGCCTAGGGGATAGGCAAAGTGTCTAGGGGAAGGGGATAGGGGAAGTGTCTAGGGGATAGGGGAAGTGCCTAGGGGATAGGGGAAGTGTATAGGGGATAGTGGAAGGGGATAGGGGAAGTGCCTAGGGGATAGGGGAAGTGCCTAGGGGATAGGGGAAGTGTCTAGGGGATAGGGGAAGTGTATAGGGGATAGTGGAAGGGGATAGGGGAAGTGGCTAGGGGATAGGGGAAGTGCCTAGGGGATAGGCACCCCCTATGTACTGTAGTACACAGATGAGAACTTAATTAGTAATTTATGATATTTATTCTTATTAATAGTTCTAATAATAATGGATAAAACAGATGGATGGAAAGATGTGATCAAATGAGGAAAAGCTCTGTGTTCGCTTTTGGTCATTCACCAGAAGGAGAGAGTGAGGGATGGAGAGAGAGAGAGAGAGGGATGGAGGATGGAGAGGGGATGGAGAGAGAGATGGAGAGAGAGAGGGGTGGGGGGATGGAAAGAGAGGGGGAGAGAGGGATGGAGAGAGAGAGATGGATGGAGGGATGGAGAGAGAGGGGGATGGAAATAGAGAGAGAGAGGGATGGAGGGATGGAGAGAGAGGGGATGGAAATAGAGAGAGAGAGGGATGGAGAGAGAGGGGGATGGAAAGATAGAGAGAGGGATGGAGAGAGAGAGAGAGGGTGGGGGGATGGAGAGAGGGGGGAGAGGGGGAGAGAGAGATGGATGGAGGGATGGAGAGAGAGGGGATGGAAAGAGAGAGATGGATGGAGAGAGAGAGAGAGGAGATGGAAAGAGAGAGAGGGATGGAGAGAGAGGGGGATGGAAAGAGAGAGGGGATGGAGAGAGAGGGGGATGGAAAGAGAGAGGGGGATGGAAAGAGAGAGAGAGGGATGGAGAGAGAGAGAGGAGGATGGAAAGAGAGAGGGATGGAGAGAGAGGGGGATGGAAAGAGAGAGGGATGGAGAGAGAGGGGGATGGAAAGAGAGAGGGGGATGGAAAGTAAGAGAGGGATGGAGAGGAGGGGGATGGAAAGGGAGGGATGGAGAGAGAGAGGGGGATGGAAAGAGAGAGGGGGATGGAGAGAGAGAGATGGAGAGAGAGATGGAGAGAGAGAGGGGGGGATGAGGGAGAGTGAGGGGGATGCAGAGATGGAGAGAGAGGGGGATGGAGAGAGGGGGATGGAGAGAGAGAGAGAGGGGGATGGAGAGAGAGAGAGGGATGGAGAGAGAGAGGGGTGGGGGGATGGAGAGAGAGGAGAGAGGGGGGATGAGGGAGAGAGAGGGGGGATGGAGATGGAGATGGAGAGAGATGGAGAGAGAGGAATGGAGAGAGAGGAATGGAGAGAGAGAGGGATGGAGAGAGAGGGATGGCGAGAGAGAGTAGGATTTAAAAAAAAATACAAATCTCCCCTGTGCCTTTTTGAGTGTTTGTGCATCGATGACTGTGACTTTTTGACCTCTTCTCTATTCTCTGATTGTTCCACTCGCTCTTTTCTGTGTAGAAGTGATGCTGAAAGAGTGTGTGTTTGCGTACGTGTTTGTGAGTGGTGCATTGGGCTGGTCAGAAGTCAGCTTGATGAAGTGACTCTGTCTGTCACACTAGCCATTTGGGACCGTGTGTGTGTATATGTTGTGTGTGTGTGTGCGCGCGTGTGTGTGTGTGTGACTGGCAGGCTTAGACAGTGTGTGATGTGCTCATAAATCACATTGACAGCCTGTTACTGCGCTAGCTTTGGCCACTCAGCCGCGGCTAATGTAAACAGAACACACACACAATGTGTTAAAGAACCACTAGCATGTCTCTGGAGAGAGAGGGTGAGATAGAGGGAGGGACGGGGTAGTGGGTAGAGGGTAGAGGAGGGACATGAAATGGACAGACCAGGGAGGAGAAGAGATAGACCAAGAGAGAGGGTGAGATAGAGGGAGGGACGGGGTAGTGGGTAGAGGGTAGAGGAGGGACATGAAATGGACAGACCAGGGAGGAGAAGAGATAGACCAAGAGAGAGGGAAAGTGTTGAACAGTGCTAGAGAGCTTCAAACAGCAAGAGCTACAGACAAGGCCTAGAGTTTTTCCTGATCGTGACCAAATGACTGAAATAGGAAAAACTCCGGCCCTAGTTACATGGTCAATCAAATATTGTGTACCTAGCTGTAGACACTAAAGTGTATTTGGCTTGGTGTGGGTCTATGAGAAGGTTGTTGAGTGTGCAGTTGTGACAGATGTCAAGAGAACAAGCGGTGGAACATTGTAACTGGCAGATCAGATTTATTTTTCTTCTCTTCTCTCTCTGGGAAAAAAATGCCGGTAGTGCTGACATAGTGACCCTCTGCCTGCCTCCCTAAACACACACGCACACCCTACCTCCCAGATGCCCATTCTGGAAGGAAGTGACCTCGGTGGCGTTCCTGTGAGTTCCTCCTCTCTGTTCAAAGACTTGTTGGCCACCACTCGCTCTCCAATAGAAAAATTTATATTTACTTTATTTTTCCACCGCTCCTCTCTCTCTCTCTCTCTCTCTCTCTCGCTCTCGCTCTCGCTCTCGCTCTCTCGCTCTGCCTCTTTCTCTCTCGCTCTGCCTCTTTCTCTCTCTCTCGCTCTGCCTCTTTCTCTCTCGCTCTGCCTCTTTCTATCTTTCTCTCTCTCTCTCTCTGCTTCCCTCTGCCTTTTCTCTCCCTCTGGGGAAGATAAGGGCCATCTCTCTGGGGGGGGGGCATCAACCAGCGAAACACAGGCTAGGACCGGTACCGACAGGGAAACCAGAATGGGGGACATTCATCACTGCGACACACGTTGGCGTTATCGCCACATGCCATGTAGTCGATACTACTCACCCCTTCACCTCCTCCCTCCACCCCTTCCCCCACCCCTTCACCTCCTCCCTCCACCCCTTCACCTCCTCCCTCCACCCCTTCCCCCACCCCTCCCTCCCTCCACCCCTTCACCTCCTCCCTCCATCCCTTCACCTCCTCCCTCCACCCCTTCACCTCACCCCTTCACCTCCTCCCTCCACCCCTCCACCTCACCCCTCCATCCCTTCACCTCATCCCTCCACCCCTTCACCTCCTCCCTCCGCCCCTTCATCTCCTCCCTCCACTCCTTCACCTCCTCCCTCCACCCCTTCACCTCACCCCTTCACCTCCTCCCTCCACCCCTTCACCTCCTCCCTCCACCCCTTCACCTCCTCCCTTTACCTCCTCCCTCCACCCCTTCACCTCCTCCCTCCACCCCTTCACCTCCTCCCTCCACCCATTCATCTCCTCCCTCCACCCCTTCACCTCCTCCCTCCACCCATTAATCTCCTCCCTCCATCCCTTCATCTCCTCCCTCCACCAATTCATCTCCTCCCTCGACCCCTTCACCTCCTCCCTCCACCCCTTCACCTCCTCCCTCCACCCCTTCACCTCACCCCTTCACCTCCTCCCTCCACCCCTTCACCTCACCCCTTCACCTCACCCCTTCACCTCCTCCCTCCACCCCTTCACCTCACCCCTTCACCTCCTCCCTCCACCCCGTCACCTCACCCCTTCACCTCCTCCCTCCACCCCTTCACCTCCTCCCTCCACCCCTTCACCTCCTCCCTCCACCCCTTCATCTCCTCCCTCCATTCCTTCATCTCCTCCCTCCACCCATTCATCTCCTCCCTCCACCCCTTCACCTCCTCCCTCTACCCCTTTATCTCCTCCCTCCATCCCTTCACCTCCTCCCTCCACCACTTCACCTCCTCCCTCCACCCCTTCACCCCCTGCCTCCACCCCTTCACCTCCTCCCTTTACCTCCTCCCTCCACCCTCCACCCCTTCACCCCTCCCTCCCTCCCTCCACCCATTCATCTCCTCCCTCCACCCCTTCACCTCCTCCCTCCACCCATTAATCTCCTCCCTCCATCCCTTCATCTCCTCCCTCCACCCATTCATCTCCTCCCTCCACCCCTTCACCTCCTCCCTCCACCCCTTCACCTCACCCCTTCACCTCCTCCCTCCACCCCTTCACCTCACCCCTTCACCTCCTCCCTCCACCCCTTCACCTCATCCCTTCACCTCACCCCTTCACCTCCTCCCTCCACCCCTTCACCTCACCCCTTCACCTCCTCCCTCCACCCCGTCACCTCACCCCTTCACCTCCTCCCTCCACCCCTTCACCTCCTCCCTTCAACTCCTCCCTCCACCCATTCACCTCCTCCCTTCATCTCCTCCCTCCATCCCTTCATCTCCTCCCTCCATCCCTTCACCTCCTCCCTCCATCCCTTCACCTCCTCCCTCCATCCCTTCACCTCCTCTCTCCATCCCTTCACCTCCTCCCTCCATCCCTTCACTTCCTCCCTCCACCCCTTCACCTCCTCCCTCCACCCCTTCACCTCCTCCCTCTACCCCTTCATCTCCTCCCTCTATCCCTTCCCTCCTTGCCTCCATCCCTTCACCTCCTCCCTCCATCCCTTCATCTCCTCCCTCCACCCCTT